>NC_069504.1:216064062-216364062 GCF_027579735.1 Bombina bombina | reverse complement strand
GCACAAGCAGTTCACCAGAACTGCTTTTGCAATGATAAATGCCGACAGCATATGCGGATCATGTCCACTCGCACTTTTATAAATCGGCCCAACAGTTTCACCGACAGCTTCTCCCCATTAAAACATGTCAGACATGCCCAAGCTCATCTGCAGCCCTCGAAATCCAAAGGCAATATTCCCAGGTATATCTTAACAACAAATTATAATGTGGGTCTACTAAGGACTTGTATATACTAATACCAATATACTTAATGACACCAGTTGTGTTTACTACTAATTTAACCTCTATATTGAGAGGGCAACACATCAATGCATATTACTCACGTCCTTAAAAAAAAAAAAATTCTTTAGTTATTTAGTTTTAAAAATACTACAAATTAGTAGTACAAAATATAAAATGGTCTTCTTTATTTGGGAAAAAAACATTCATCACTGGTGCACACAAACCACCGAACAAAAAATAAACATTTTGAGCCAGATTACTATTAGCACCCTAATTAACACTCCCACTCGAGCATTAATTGTGCTAGATGTAAGCTTTTTGCTCTGTCAGGTTGTGCTCGTATTGTGCGTTGAAAGTAAACGGTTTTCGCTCGCAGGCTAACCCGAGTGCAAAAAGCAGACACACAAACAGCTATCAAAAAGCGGATCCACCCTCCTGTACTCAGCACCCTGGGTGCAAAATATGAAAACAGAATTTATGTTTACCTGATAAATTTCTTTCTCCAACGGTGTGTCCGGTCCACGGCGTCATCCTTACTTGTGGGATATTCTCTTCCCCAACAGGAAATGGCAAAGAGCCCAGCAAAGCTGGTCACATGATCCCTCCTAGGCTCCGCCTACCCCAGTCATTCGACCGACGTTAAGGAGGAATATTTGCATAGGAGAAACCATATGGTACCGTGGTGACTGTAGTTAAAGAAAATAAAATATCAGACCTGATTAAAAAACCAGGGCGGGCCGTGGACCGGACACACCGTTGGAGAAAGAAATTTATCAGGTAAACATAAATTCTGTTTTCTCCAACATAGGTGTGTCCGGTCCACGGCGTCATCCTTACTTGTGGGAACCAATACCAAAGCTTTAGGACACGGATGAAGGGAGGGAGCAAATCAGGTCACCTAAATGGAAGGCACCACGGCTTGCAAAACCTTTCTCCCAAAAATAGCCTCAGAAGAAGCAAAAGTATCAAACTTGTAAAATTTGGTAAAAGTGTGCAGTGAAGACCAAGTCGCTGCCCTACATATCTGATCAACAGAAGCCTCGTTCTTGAAGGCCCAGGTGGAAGCCACAGCCCTAGTGGAATGAGCTGTGATTCTTTCGGGAGGCTGCCGTCCGGCAGTCTCGTAAGCCAATCTGATGATGCTTTTAATCCAAAAAGAGAGAGAGGTAGAAGTTGCTTTTTGACCTCTCCTTTTACCTGAATAAACAACAAACAAGGAAGATGTTTGTCTAAAATCCTTTGTAGCATCTAAATAGAATTTTAGAGCGCGAACAACATCCAAATTGTGCAACAAACGTTCCTTCTTTGAAACTGGTTTTGGACACAGAGAAGGTACGATAATCTCCTGGTTAATGTTTTTGTTAGAAACAACTTTTGGAAGAAAACCAGGTTTAGTACGTAAAACCACCTTATCTGCATGGAACACCAGATAAGGAGGAGAACACTGCAGAGCAGATAATTCTGAGACTCTTCTAGCAGAAGAAATCGCAACTAAAAACAGAACTTTCCAAGATAATAACTTAATATCAACGGAATGCAAGGGTTCAAACGGAACCCCCTGAAGAACTGAAAGAACTAAATTGAGACTCCAAGGAGGAGTCAAAGGTTTGTAAACAGGCTTGATTCTAACCAGAGCCTGAACAAAGGCTTGAACATCTGGCACAGCTGCCAACTTTTTGTGAAGCAATACCGACAAGGCAGAAATCTGTCCCTTCAGGGAACTTGCAGATAATCCTTTTTCCAATCCTTCTTGAAGGAAGGATAGAATCCTAGGAATCTTAACCTTGTCCCAAGGGAATCCTTTAGATTCACACCAACAGATATATTTTTTCCAAATTTTGTGGTAAATCTTTCTAGTCACAGGCTTTCTGGCCTGAACAAGAGTATCGATAACAGAATCTGAGAATCCTCGCTTCGATAAAATCAAGCGTTCAATCTCCAAGCAGTCAGCTGGAGTGAAACCAGATTCGGATGTTCGAACGGACCCTGAACAAGAAGGTCTCGTCTCAAAGGTAGCTTCCAAGGTGGAGCCGATGACATATTCACCAGATCTGCATACCAAGTCCTGCGTGGCCACGCAGGAGCTATCAAGATCACCGACGCCCTCTCCTGATTGATCCTGGCTACCAGCCTGGGGATGAGAGGAAATGGCGGGAACACATAAGCTAGTTTGAAGGTCCAAGGTGCTACTAGTGCATCCACTAGAGCCGCCTTGGGATCCCTGGATCTGGCCCCGTAGCAAGGAACTTTGAAATTCTGACGAGAGGCCATCAGATCCATGTCTGGAATGCCCCACAGGTGAGTGATTTGGGCAAAGATTTCCGGATGGAGTTCCCACTCCCCCGGATGCAATGTCTGACGACTCAGAAAATCCGCTTCCCAATTTTCCACTCCTGGGATGTGGATAGCAGACAGGTGGCAGGAGTGAGACTCCGCCCATAGAATGATTTTGGTCACTTCTTCCATCGCTAGGGAACTCCTTGTTCCCCCCTGATGGTTGATGTACGCAACAGTTGTCATGTTGTCTGATTGAAACCGTATGAACTTGGTCCTCGCAAGCCGAGGCCAGGCCTTGAGAGCATTGAATATCGCTCTCAGTTCCAGAATATTTATCGGTAGAAGAGATTCTTCCCGAGACCAAAGACCCTAAGCTTTCAGGGATCCCCAGACCGCGCCCCAGCCCATCAGACTGGCGTCGGTCGTGACAATGACCCACTCTGGTCTGCGGAACGTCATCCCTTGAGACAGATTGTCCAGGGACAGCCACCAACGGAGTGAGTCTCTGGTCCTCTGATTTACTTGTATCTTCGGAGACAAGTCTGTATAGTCCCCATTCCACTGACTGAGCATGCACAGTTGTAATGGTCTTAGATGAATGCGCGCAAAAGGAACTATGTCCATCGCCGCTACCATCAACCCGATCACTTCCATGCACTGAGCTATGGAAGGAAGAGGAACGGAATGAAGTATCCGACAAGAGTCTAGAAGTTTTGTTTTTCTGGCCTCTGTTAGAAAGATCCTCATTTCTAAGGAGTCTATAATTGTTCCCAAGAAGGGAACCCTTGTTGACGGGGATAGAGAACTCTTTTCCACGTTCACTTTCCAGCCGTGAGATCTGAGGAAGGCCAGGACAATGTCCGTGTGAGCCTTTGCTTGAGGAAGGGACGACGCTTGAATCAGAATGTCGTCCAGGTAAGGTACTACTGCAATGCCCCTTGGTCTTAGCACCGCTAGAAGGGACCCTAGTACCTTTGTGAAAATCCTTGGAGCAGTGGCTAATCCGAAAGGAAGCGCCACGAACTGGTAATGTTTGTCCAGGAATGCGAACCTTAGGAACCGATGATGTTCCTTGTGGATAGGAATATGTAGATACGCATCCTTTAAATCCACCGTGGTCATGAATTGACCCTCCTGGATGGAAGGAAGAATAGTTCGAATGGTTTCCATCTTGAAAGATGGAACCTTGAGAAACTTGTTTAAGATCTTGAGATCTAAGATTGGTCTGAACGTTCCCTCTTTTTTGGGAACTATGAACAGATTGGAGTAGAACCCCATCCCTTGTTCTCTTAATGGAACAGGATGAATCACTCCCATTTTTAACAGGTCTTCTACACAATGTAAGAACGCCTGTCTTTTTATGTGGTCTGAAGACAACTGAGACCTGTGGAACCTTCCCCTTGGGGGAAGTCCCTTGAATTCCAGAAGATAACCCTGGGAGACTATTTCTAGCGCCCAAGGATCCAGAACATCTCTTGCCCAAGCCTGAGCGAAGAGAGAGAGTCTGCCCCCCACCAGATCCGGTCCCGGATCGGGGGCCAATATTTCATGCTGTCTTGGTAGCAGTGGCAGGCTTCTTGGCCTGCTTTCCCTTGTTCCAGCCTTGCATTGGTCTCCAAGCTGGCTTGGCTTGAGAAGTATTACCCTCTTGCTTAGAGGACGTAGCACTTTGGGCTGGTCCGTTTTTACGAAAGGGACGAAAATTCGGTCTATTTTTCGCCTTGAAAGGCCGATCCTGAGGAAGGGCGTGGCCCTTACCCCCAGTGATATCCGAGATAATCTCTTTCAAGTCAGGGCCAAACAGCGTTTTCCCCTTGAAAGGAATGTTTAGTAGCTTGTTCTTGGAAGACGCATCAGCCGACCAAGATTTCAACCAAAGCGCTCTGCGCGCCACAATAGCAAACCCAGAATTCTTAGCCGCTAACCTAGCCAATTGCAAAGTGGCGTCTAGGGTGAAAGAATTTGCCAATTTGAGAGCATTGATTCTGTCCATAATCTCCTCATAAGGAGGAGAATCACTATCGAGCGCCTTTATCAGCTCATCAAACCAGAAACATGCGGCTGTAGTGACAGGGACAATGCATGAAATTGGTTGTAGAAGGTAACCCTGCTGAACAAACATCTTTTTAAGCAACCCTTCTAATTTTTTATCCATAGGATCTTTGAAAGCACAACTATCCTCTATGGGTATAGTGGTGCGTTTGTTTAAAGTAGAAACCGCTCCCTCGACCTTGGGGACTGTCTGCCATAAGTCCTTTCTGGGGTCGACCATAGGAAACAATTTTTTAAATATGGGGGGAGGGACGAAAGGAATACCGGGCCTTTCCCATTCTTTAATAACAATGTCCGCCACCCGCTTGGGTATAGGAAAAGCTTCTGGGAGCTCCGGCACCTCTAGGAACTTGTCCATTTTACATAGTTTCTCTGGGATGACCAACTTTTCACAATCATCCAGAGTGGATAATACCTCCTTAAGCAGAATGCGGAGATGCTCCAACTTAAATTTAAATGCAATTACATCAGGTTCAGCCTGTTGAGAAATGTTCCCTGAATCAGTAATTTCTCCCTCAGACAAAACCTCCCTGGCCCCCTCAGAATGGGTTAGGGGCCCTTCAGAGATATTAATATCAGCGTCGTCATGCTCTTCAGTAACTAAAACAGAGCAGCCACGCTTACGCTGACAAGGGTTCATTTTGGCTAAAATGTTTTTGACAGAATTATCCATTACAGCCGTTAATTGTTGCATAGTAAGGAGTATTGGCGCGCTAGATGTACTAGGGGCCTCCTGAGTGGGCAAGACTCGTGTAGACGAAGGAGGGAATGATGCAGTACCATGCTTACTCCCCTCACTTGAGGAATCATCTTGGGCATCATTGTCATTATCACATAAATCACATTTATTTAAATGAACAGGAATTCTGGCTTCCCCACATTCAGAACACAGTCTATCTGGTAGTTCAGACATGTTAAACAGGCATAAACTTGATAATAAAGTACAAAAAACGTTTTAAAATAAAACCGTTACTGTCACTTTAAATTTTAAACTGAACACACTTTATTACTGCAATTGCGAAAAAACATGAAGGAATTGTACAAAATTCACCAAATTTTCACCACAGTGTCTTAAAGCCTTAAAAGTATTGCACACCAAATTTGGAAGCTTTAACCCATAAAATAACGGAACCGGAGCCGTTTTAACACTTTAACCCCTTTACAGTCCCTGGTATCTGCTTTGCTGAGACCCAACCAAACCCAAAGGGGAATACGATACCAAATGACGCCTTCAGAAAGTCTTTTCTAAGTATCAGAGCTCCTCTCACATGCGACTGCATGCCATGCCTCTCAAAAACAAGTGCGCCACACCGGCGCGAAAATGAGGCTCTGCTTATGCTTAGGGAAAGCCCCAGAGAAATAAGGTGTCTAATACAGTGCCTGCCGATATTATAATATCAATATAATATAAATATACCCAGATAAAATGATTCCTCAAGGCTAAATATGTTATAAAACTGAATCGATTTAGCCCAGAAAAGTCTACAATCTTAATAAGCCCTGTGAAGCCCTTATTTACCATCGTAATAAAAATGGCTTACCGGATCCCATAGGGAAAAATGACAGCTTCCAGCATTACATCGTCTTGTTAGAATGTGTCATACCTCAAGCAGCAAGAGACTGCACACTGTTCCCCCAACTGAAGTTAATTGCTCTCAACAGTCCTGTGTGGAACAGCCATGGATTTTAGTTACGGTGCTAAAATCATTTTCCTCATACAAACAGAAATCTTCATCTCTTTTCTGTTTCTGAGTAAATAGTACATACCAGCACTATTTTAAAATAACAAACTCTTGATTGAATAATAAAAACTACAGTTAAACACTAAAAAACTCTAAGCCATCTCCGTGGAGATGTTGCCTGTACAACGGCAAAGAGAATGACTGGGGTAGGCGGAGCCTAGGAGGGATCATGTGACCAGCTTTGCTGGGCTCTTTGCCATTTCCTGTTGGGGAAGAGAATATCCCACAAGTAAGGATGACGCCGTGGACCGGACACACCTATGTTGGAGAAAGAAACACCCAACCAAATAAATGCACTCATAGGAATTTCGGATATCACTAGTGTCAAAAATTGATTGACGTTTCAGGGACTACTGAAACCCCTTTGTCAGAACAAATAACAAGTGTAACATAACACATTTAAATAGTGTAAAATGTCATATAGTGAACATACCCCCTTTCCTTTGTGGTGCAAAACATTGTGTGTTGGAACATGATCCATGCATTCCAGTGATACGTGAAACCAGAAGTGACAATCCCTTCACTTCCAGTAGTGAAATACAAAAAATAAATATTCAAAACCAAATTAGATGTAAGATAATGCACCCAAATGTAAAGCAATGTTATAGCATTCATCTCATATTCCTTTGAACTCGATTAGTCGTGATACTTATAACACATTGTAAAGGTTATTAGTATGTACAACACCGTAAAAAAAAAATATTTGTGTACAGAGTTGCCATAGAAACCACAACTACATGACACTCATCAAATTATATTTGTGGCAACTGCAACACTTGTTAAACATCTTAGTAACATAATACATGCACACACACATATAACAATTTTACAGTATAATAGCTCTAGGGATACACAGGATAGATTTCAAAAATATAATATGGATGTACATTAAGATTCACCACCTTGAGGATTTCAAGGGAGGATGAGCAATGTTGTACGGCCTCACTAACCCCCCACCCCCTCTGGGAACACCTTGTATGTAACTGGCACCCCAGGTCTGTAGCAGATATCCTATTCAAATAAGTGATTTAAAATCTCGTACTGAATTAATAGGGCTCAATTTATCAATCCGTATGCCAAGTTCTGACTGCAGGTTCTCACAAGAGAACCTGCAGTCAGTATTTATAAAGCAGTGGTCTTCACCAGAGGTGAGCTGGGGCGTACAGGGGCAAATATATGTTCGCCCCTATCTGACCCAGCTTGATAAATTATGCCTAAAGTGTATACATCATCCATTGATGAGTAAGATCTCGTCTCTATCTCTGCCCCTGTGGAGTTTTGGGACATGATCAATAAGAATAAATCTAGCTGAAGAATAGGACATTTCAGCACAATGGCAAGCTACTGGTTGATTTAATTGTCCCAAGTCCAATGCTTGACATATCGCCAGTCTATGATTGGCCATATGTTCCTCCCTGAGTATTATACCCTTCTTCATGCCACCTCTTGTCACCCAGATCATGTGACTTTTGCAGTGGCCAAAAGCAAAATTGTAGTGAACAGAATGATTTTGTGACAGAGGCAAGTGCTTTAGAAGAATGATTATATGCCAGAAAATATCCTAAAAGAGAAGTAAACAGCAAGGAAAGAAGTCGACAAAATTGAGAGAGACACACTTTTGCCTGATATCTCCTGCAGGAAGGAACAATCTAAATTTGATGGTTTACATTTTGTAACAGGATATAGCACCCAGTATCCACAGATTTGTGCTATCATCAAGAAACATGGAATTAGATGCTCTTATAAGAAGTGTCGCACTCTTGGTTCCGATCTATCTCCCACAGAACTCAAGTCCATAGCACCTACTGTAAGTTATTGGCTTACACATGTGGGGATATATAAATGTGGTCACAATTATTGCAGACCCTGTGACTTTGTCTATATTACACCTTTAGATAATCCACAACTGGAGAAAGCTTTGCAATACAATCATGTATTAATTGCACATTTTCCTACGTGATTTACCTAATTGAATGCACTATTTGTAATTTACAATATGTGGGACTCACGAGTAGGGACGTCAATTCCCATATATGGGCACATTTGCCTACTATTTCTAGGGGCAAATCCTCCACTTGTGCAACATTTTGCTACTACTTTTTTTTAAAAGCTCAAAAAAGAGGAGGTAATTTGGATCAGATCATGGCTAAAAGAGAGATGTATTGGATCTTCAAACTCGACACTTGCATACCCCAAGGTCTTAATTCAAACTATGGCTTTATAAATTATTGGGAGTAAATACATGTTCTTTATTTATGCGGTGCCCAGTTTGTGGATCCAATTCAAAAATGGTAATAATATATATATATATATAAAGGATTAAGTATATGTATTTATTTGTATCATACACTGCCTTGTATTTGTACTTTTCAGATGTACTTGATTCCAGGAATTAGCATAAGATGTTTAAGATTGTATATATTTTCATATTAACTATCTGGTATAATCGTTTTTTGCTTTCTGGATTATTATATGCATCTGTTTTTCGCTAGATAACTATTTTATCTTAACTTGTGAACATACAGTATATATACCAATAATATTCTGAATTAAGGTTTTAATTACTATACAATCTAATGTCTAGTATTAGATAATATGTATTGTTCAATATGTAATAATTATTATTCTATGTATGTATTGGGCCATGAACTTTGGGTATATTTCACATTGCTCAACTGCATTTCATGTGGTTTACTAGTTGTCTGTTTATTATCCAGTCCGCTTTTGTTGTTGTTATACGTAACCATGGTACCTTAATGAAGTAATTGGGAACAGCGTATCGAATTAGCAGCAACCTATACAGTTGCTTCTTAGTATTTTAAAATTTGACAGGTTGATCCTAGCACTATTGGCTATGATTACGGCGTAAGCCAGGTGGTGCTACGCTTACCCTATTGTACTTGTTTTCCTTCCATGTTTCTAAGGATCAAATAAAGCTTTTTGGATTTTAATAAGAACTGTCCATCCTTCTTTTAATGAATCCTCCCTGAGTATTCCCTTGGTTTTACCAACATAGTATTTGGAACATTGACAGATTAGAAGATAGACTACGTGTGTGGTATTACATGAAAGGGAAATCGTATTTTCCAAGACTTATTATTATGAGGATGATGGAATGTATTAGTAGCAATGAGGCTATTACAGGTCGTGCATCCAAGGCATTTGTAGCAGCCTTTTATATTCCCCTTGGACTGATGTTGATAACAATGTTTCAGATCAGTTTTGACCAATAAATAGCGTTAAATGGTCCCTCTTCTATATCCCCCTCATCTGTGTAGTATGTTTTCTGAAAGTTAGTTTTGGATCAGAGGCAATTATTGGCCAGTGTTTGCTTAAAGGGACATAAAACCCAATTTTTTTCTTTCATGATTTAGCTAGAACATAACATTTTAAACAACTTTCTAATTTACTTCTATTATCAAATGTTCTTAGTTTTCTTGTTATCCTTTGTGGAAAAGCAGAAATGTATGCTCAAGTGTGTGCATGTGTCTGCAGTGCTATATAGCAGCAGTTTTGCAACAATGTTATACATTAGCAGGAGCACTAGATGGCAGCACTATTTTCTGTTGTGTAGTGCTTCAGGCATGTGCACGCTACCTATCTAGGTATCTCTTCTAAAAAGAATAACATGAGAATGAAGCAAATTTGATAATAGAAGTAAATTGGAAACTTTTTTAAAAATTGTATTCTCTATCTGAATCATGAAATAATTTTTTTGGGTTTAATGTCCCTTTAAGATTCTCCCATATTTGTAGTGTTGGGCATAAATGTTGTCGTCAGACGTTTTATCCTTCACTCTTTCAGTTACATCTTTTTGGGTTAGTCCTTGGAATGTTTGCAGGCTTGAATAAACTATCTGTGTTTTGTATCCTATCTGCAGGAATTTATTTTTCACTTCCTGTAACCCGGAGAGCCCCTCTGAGAATTATTTCTATGGGTTCTGATTTTAATATGCCTCTCAATAGATAGGGGGGATGGCTATTATCTGCCCTCAATAATGAATTTCGATCAGTGGGCTTAGTATACAATGTTGTGCCTAATGATTCACTTACAATGTAGATAAATCCAGAAAGTGAATATTACGTTCTTCAACAGTTAGTTTAAATCTGACAGTAGTATTGGTATTGTAACATATTTTAAACTATTGTTTTAGATTATCTTGACCTCCTCTCCAAATGAGAAAGATATTGCCTATATATCTTCTATAGAAGACAATAGACTCATTAACACCCCAAAGATAATTATCTTCAAAAAAAGGACAAATATTTTTGTATAAGCCGGGGCCATATTTGACCCCATTGCAGTCTCTGGTGACTGAAGATAACCCCCCCATAATTTATACTTTTAAACATTTAAAAATGGTTTGGATACATTTCTGGCTAGAAACAGAATTCATGGATATGATTGCTTGTGTTAAATGGGATTAAATTAAGCTCAACTGTAAGTATATTAGAATTGTATAGGTTGAACTCGATGGACTCCGGTCTTTTTTCAACCTCATCTACTATGTTACTTGTCTGATAAATTAATTTTATTTCATGGTGGCGAGTGTCCACAATTTGTTACATATGGGATATACATTCCTACCACTAGAAGGAGCCAAAGTTTTGCAAACCCCAAAAGGGAGTAAGAGCCAAAAGAAATGAGCAGGAAAAAAAAAGACATGCTTAAAATATATCAACCACAAGAAAGGGGTGGGGGCTTGTGGACTCTTGCCACCATGAAAGAAATTAATCAGGCAAGTATAAATGATGCTTTCTTTCATATAGGTGGCAAGAGTCCATGATCCGTTACAGATTAGAACTAATACCCAAGCTGTGGAAATCCATGAGTAACCATAAAGGGAGGGATTGAAAAAAACAGCTTTTTTCACTGGGAAATTAAATCCACAAACCAAAAAAAGAAAATCTCTTATAATAAACTAAAAAACAGGCTTAATCAGTAAACCGAGACAACTGCCTGAAGGACCTTTCTACCAAAGGCTGCTTCAGAGGAAGTAAAAACATCAAAATGTTAAATTTTGTAAAGGTATGCAAAGAAGACCAAGTGGCAGCCTTGCAAATTTGATGAACTGAAGCCTCATTCTTGAAAACCCAAGACGTGGCAACTGACCTAGTAGAATGAGCCATAATCCGCTGAGGCAGAGGCTGACCCACCTCCAAAATAGTCTTGTGAATTAAGTTTCAGTCAAGAGGCTAAAGAAATAGCAGAGGCCATCTGACTTTTCCTAGGGCTAGAAAAAAACAGACTAGAGGTTTGTCTGAAAACCTTAGTAGCATTAGCATAATATTTCAACGCTCTAACAACATCCAAAAATGCAAAGATTTCCAGAAGCATTCTAAGGATTCTGGACACAAAGAGCGAATAGCAATCTCCCTAATAATGTTATGTGAGGAAACTGTAGGCAAAAAATTAAATGTAGTCCACAAAACAGCCTTATTCTGATGGAATATCAGATAAGACGACTCATGAGAGAGCAGACAATACAAAAAAAACACTTCTAGTAGATGAGAATGTTAAGAGAGACATCACTTTCCAAGAAAGTAGTCTAATATTTAAAACATGTATAGGCTCAAAAGGAAGAGCCTGCAAAACCCTTTAACATTAGGTTAAGACTCTTAGAATGATAAATAAGCTTGATAACAGGTTTAATTAAGGCCAGAGCCTGAAACAAAACAAGTAATATAAGGAAGAATTGCAATGTTCCAAAAAATAAAAAGAAAGAGCAGATATCTGCTCTGTCAGGTAATTGGCAGATAAATCCTTATCTAAACAATCCTGCAAAAACTGAAGATCATTGTAAGTTTTCCAAATATGTGATAAAGATTCCTATCATTCACTTTCCATGCCATGAAGTTTTAGAGACTTTAGATCCGGATGGAAAAAGAGGACGTTGACACAAAAGATCTGACCGCAGAGGAAGAGGTCAAGGTACATGTGAAGAACACGTGGCCATAGCTGGAATTGAACGCTCAACCTTCAGCTTACAAGCCAGCAAAATTTACCACTAAGCCCCTGTGGGACACTTAGAACCCGATCTGCATGCCAAATCCTGTAAGGCCACGCTGGGGCAATCAGGATTACAAATTACTTTTCTAGTCCCATGTGAATTATAAGATTTAGGCAAGAATTGATTTCTGCCCAAGAGAATCCGAGACATCTCCATTAAGGTTAGGGAACTGTGAGTTCCTCTTTGATGGTTGACAAAAGTTTCTGTTGTGACATTGTCTGTCTGGAAATGGAGATAAGACTCCCTTGTTATGAGAGGCCAAGCTTGAAGGGTATTGAAAATTTCACAGAGTTCTATAATACTAATTGGCAACCTTGCCTCCAAGGATCCCAAACCTTGTGCTGTCAGAGACCCCCAAACAGCTCTCCAACCTGAAAATCTGGTAATCAAAGTTGATGTAAGACAAGTGAGAAGCCTCCTGAATAAAATATTGATGATTCAGCCACCAAGTCAGAAACTGGTATGTATTGGAATCTAAAATATCTTGTGAGATAGCTGGGTATAAACCTTGCATCATGGATGCAGCATATAAAGCTGAAGAGGTCTCATGTGAAATTGAGCAAATGACAATTTTGAGACCTAGTACTTCTATTCACATAGCCATTAAAGGGATTTTAAGAGACTGAAGGTTCAGATGGGTTAATACCAGTGTTATCCATCTCTACTCTGCTAGAGAAAAATGAATGGACACTGAATTTGTTTGAAAATACAACAATAGTTGTTTCGTGGGAAATTCTGTAAAAGGAAAGGACTGAGCTTGTACCAATATATCATTCAGGTAATGAATTTGTTTAGTGAAAACACTGATATACCCTGAGCTCTGTTATAGACAAAATGTTATCCAGAACCTTGATATTATTCATTTCCAGGCACTGGCCAGGCCTGGCCCTGCTTAACTTCCAAGATCAGACGGGGTCGGGTGCATTCAGGGCAATGTGATGGTAGGCTGGAGTTGTAGCTAGACCATGGTGGAAGAGAAACAAACTAATAAAAGTTTTTCCAGAAAAGTAAACCTCAGAAACTGGTGTTTTAAAAAAATTGAATTAGGAAGGTAAGCATATTTTAATCTAATATGGACATAAACTGACCTTGCTTAAGGTAGAATTGTTCTGAATGTAAGAATTCCATCTGTCAGAATGTAACAAACTGTTTAGAGTTCAAGATCCAAAATTGATCTTTTGGAACAATAAAAAGATTTTTATTAAAATCTCATTCCCTGTTCTTGCATATAACTGGAATAATTATTCCCATAATTTAACAAAGGCCAATATTGAAGGGCCATGAATTTTGAGACAGTTTGGAAATGTTATTCTTGTTTATTTATTTTTTATGGATAGAAAAAAAACTCTTTTGGAGGCCTTGTTCTTAAACCAATACAATATTCTTGAGAATAATGTTCTGAACCCAGAAATCTGGGACAAACTGAACCCAAGTCTCCTGATTGAAAACTGCCAGCTAGCATGTTTACTGGATCTGGGGCCGCACTAATAATATATTTCACTGCTTAGTCTGAGAGTAGGAGTGATGTTTAAATGCTGGAACACGATGTATTGGAGCATATGTGCATATGCTACATGAAATAGTAGTTTTGGAGGTGGGAACCGACTTCTTATCCTGTTTGGATTGTTCCAATGAGCATTAGGTCCCCCCAGAGTAAACCATAGGAACCTTGCTTTGAACAGAGGAGTCAGTTGTCTGTTCTTTATATCTGATAAAAGAAAAGAAAAGAATTTGGAGTTTTTTTTAAAAAATAATTCATAGACTTCCTGTCTTGAGGGAATAAAAAGCTCCTTTATCTTCAGTAATAATAGAGATCTCTTTCTTTAAAAGGAAAAAGACAATCTAGATTGTATACACTATATTTAGCATTCCATGATGTAAACCGCAGGGCCCTCATGGTAAGATTAGCTACAGACATGACATAGATTTTTATAATATCAATAGAAGTAGTAGCTAAATCAGAAACTAGAAATAGCTGGTCTGAGAATTTAACCAGTATGTAAAAAAATCAACAACAACAAAACTTTTAAACCTTGCAAAAAGGATTAACAGACACACCTGGTTTAAAACATTCCTTAGCAATCAGGTCAGATACAGCAATTAGGTATAAGGGAAAATCTCAACAGTTTTAAACATAGATTTTAAACAATTACAAAGTTTAGCATCAGAATACTTAGAATATTTAATCCTTAAAGTGACTAAGAACTCTTTAAAAATAGAACAATGGGTTCAACTTAAAATAAAAAAAGATTAATTATCAGGTTTCTACAGCAGATGAGAGATCCTCAATTGTTTAGAGTAAACCTCATTATCTGAAGACATAACATTATCCCTTAAACAGGGAAAATCGAACTTAGAAGGAAAAAAATCTGAACTGACCTTTTACGCTTGTTTGAAGGCACATGAGCAGCAAAAAAACCTTATAAATTGTGTTGCAAAATATAATATAAAAACATCCACACGATTTATATTAAATGTACCCTGCATACATTTCATCTCATTAACTATACGTGGTACAGCAATGTATCATTTTTTGGATGGTGCAATTGTTTGCACTTATATAATATCCTCCTATTAAGGCCTTGGCAACACCTGTAAAACTACCATGCAAAGATACCATTAATTCACAAATATTGATTCACCTAACAATAGGAAACACAGTTGAGAACAATATTAAGTGAATTATGTTTTTGCATATCAAACTAGGACAATGGAACCATACTTATTTGACTGCTCTTAAAATTGTTTCTCTACTTCCCGTCTGTTTTCCTACTAAAGTAAAAGGCTTTTTCCATATTATTCATTTTATTCATCATCTACTCACTTTAAAAAGCAGATCAACTTTGAGCAAAAATAATGAAATATTTGACTTTCTGCTGCTTACTTGCTAGGTCACTTGATCATACTATGTTCTCCGTGAAGAAGCTGGATTAGTTCAAGGTCATTTTTTACCAAATCAGAACAGATGCGGAGGTGGAAGATACAGATTAAAGTCTAAAATAGGTCACCTTAAAATAGAGGTGTTGGCTTTTCTTCAAAGTTCAAACATGTTTTGGTCTTTGTCTGATTTAACTGCATATTAGAAATGACAGAAAAAAGTGACTTTTATTAGGAGTGATATACTGAAAAAAATACCTTCTTGTTCTGATTATTTCCATTTTCGATAAAAAAAAAATCTGAATTATCTCTCTCTGCTGGAACATTTTGTTATTTGTACTTTATAGGAAGCTAATTAAAAATCATATAAAAAAAATATATTCAAATTACAAGGTGTAAGTGTACATGGTTTAGTTAAGAATAAACAAGGGATTAATCTGTGTGATGAACTCAAAAAACTATAGTAGTTGCTAAGAGGGACGTCAAAGTTGAAACAGGTCTGCTTTTGAAAATATCAAGCTGGGAAAACACACCAGAGGAGCACAGTACTAAATTAAATACATTCTGCTTTGGAAAAGAAAGAAACAACAGCTGCATAAACTTGAAGTATTATGTTTTATATGTAGAGATGACATCAATTCAATGAACAGCAATGAAATCCATCACAAATGATAGATTGAATATCTTTAAAGGAACAGTCAAGTCCAAAAAAAACTTTCATGATTGAAATAGGTAATGTAATTTTAAACAACTTTCCAATTTACTTTTATCCCCAATTTTGCTTTGTTCTCTTGGTATTCTTAGTTGAAAGCTAAACCTAGGAGGTTTATATTATAATTTCTTAGACCTTGAAGACTGCCTTTAATCTGAATGCATTTTGACCACTAGAGGGCATTAGTTCATGTGTTTCATATAGATAACATTGAGCTCATGCATGTGAAGTTACCCTGGAGTGAGCACGGATTGGCTAAAATGCAAGTCTGTCAAAAGAATGGAAATAAGGGGGCAGTTTGCAGAAGCATAGATACAAGGTAATCACAGAGATAAAAGGTAACTATAACAGTGTTGGTTATGCAAAACTGGGGAATGGGTAATAAAGGGATTATCTTTCTTTTTAAACAACAATTCTGGTGTTGAGTGACCCTTTCAGCTTTACATTCCTGCTTTCTAAATAAAGATGGCAAGAGAACAAAGAAAAATTGATAATAGGAGTAAATTAGAAAGTTGCTTAAAATTGCATGCTCTATCTAAATCGTGTAAGAAAAAATTTGGGTTTAGTGTCCCTTTAATGACTTGGAGCAAAGATTAAGTAGCAATATTTCTATATTTGCAGATGATACAAAGTTGTATAAGGTCATTAGGGCAGAGCAGGATAAACTTGCGTTATAAGGGGATCTGCAAAAATTAGAAGTATGGGCAAGTAAATGGAAAATTAGATTTAATACAAGAAAATACAAGTTTCTACATTTTGGAAGTAAAAGAAAGCAGGTAATGCATTATTTAAATGGGAATAGACTTAAAGGGATATTAAACCCAAAATTTTTCTTTCATGATTCAGATGGAGAATACCATTTTAAACAACTTTCTAATTTACTTTTATTATCTAATTTGCTTCATTCTCTTGATATTCTTTCCTGAAAAGCATATCTAGATAGGCTCAGTAGCTTCTGATTGGTGGCTGCACATAGATGCTTCATGTGATTGGCTCACCCATGTGCATTGCTATTTCTTTAACAAAAGATATCTAAAGAATGAAGCAAATTAGATAATAGAAGTTAATTGGAATGTTGTTTTAAATTGTATTTTCTATCTGAATCATGAAATAATTTTTTGGGGTTTAATGTCCCTTTAAGCCAAACAGAGGAGGAAAGGGATTTGGGAGTAGTAATAGATACCAAGCTAAAGATGGTTGCACAATACATGGCAGTGGCTTCTAAGGCTAATAAGATACTAGTCTGTATTAAGAGGCATTAATGCAAGGGAGAAAAGCATCATTCTGTCACTATATAAATCCCTGGTAAGACCTCACCTTGAGTATGGAGTGCAGTTCTGGGGGCCGATCTCAAAAAAGACATTGCAGACCTAAAAGTTCAGAGAAGGTTCACAAAGCTAATAAGGGGAATGGAGAATTTAAAGGGACACTGAACCCAAATTTTTTCTTTCAAGGTTCAGATAGAGCATGCAATTTTAAGCAACTTTCTAATTTACTCCTATATCAATTTTTCTTCGTTCTCTTGCTATCTTTATTTTAAAAAGAAGGCATCTAAGCTTATTTTTGGTTCAGACTCTGGGCAGCACTTTTTTTATTGGTGGATGAATTTATCCACCAATCAGCAAGAACAACCCAGGTTGTTCACCAAAAATGGGCCGGCATCTAAACTTACATTCTTGCATTTCAAATAACGATACCAAGAGAATGAAGAAAATTTGATAATAGGAGTAAATTAGAAAGTTGCTTAAAATTTCATGCTCTATCTGAATCACACAAGAAAACATTTGGGTTTAGTGTCCCTTTAAGCTATGAGGAGGTTATAGCCAAACTGGGTCTGTTTTCTCTAGGAAAAAGGCGCTTGAGAGGTGACATGATTGCTTTATATAAATATATTTTTCTAACACTCCACATCCACCACTTTTAACCCCTAAAATGTGCCTAGTTGCAGAAATTTGTTATGGGGTGAAAAAAGTTGCATTTTTTTTCATGAAAGACGACTTTCTTTAAAAAAATTTTTTAGAAAATTAACCAGAGATCTGATCTACCACGAGCTTGCGATAGCAATATTCGCGCGCAAGTGATAAATTAGCGATCCACTTGTAATATAGCTCTTAAAGGGACAGTCTACACCAGAATTTTTATCGTTTTAAAAGATAGATAATCCCTTTATTACCCATTCCCCAGTTTTGCATAACCAACACAGTTATATTAATATACTTTTAACCTCTGTGATTATCTTGTATCTAAGCCTCTGCAAACTGCCCCTTTATTTCAGTTCTTTTGACAGACTTGCAGTTTAGCCAATCGGTGCCTGCTCCCAGATAACTTCACGTGCAAGAGCACAGTGTTATCTATATGAAACATGTGAACTAACACCCTCTAGTGGTGAAAAACTGTTAAAATGCATTCTGAAAAGAGGTGGCCTTCAAGGTCTAAGAAATTAGCATATGAACCTCCTAGGAATACCAAGAGAACAAAGCAAAATTGGTGATAAAAGTAAATTGGAAAATTGTTTAAAATTACATGTTCTAGACTTCCGGTGGGCGGTTCTAGAAGATGGCTGCGAGCATCTGTTGCTCTGAAGAACCCTGCTTCTAATTCATGCTCTGCTGTCATCATCCTATGCCATCTGCATCTCCCTTGATAGGAAAGCTATCCGGGAACATTAGGCAGATAGAAGTACCTACATCTCTTCTCCCACGGAAGTCATTTGATTACAATAGACCCCAAGAGGGACCCCACGAGGGACTTAGTACATTTTGCATTGCAGGCCTGCCGCCATAAGGAAATGAAACCGGAGGATAACTTAGCAGTGCAGTTACTTGCAGTTTTCCAGCCCTCATTTGACTGTTTACTTTTGAGCTTTGAGAAGCTACATGGGGTGATACAGGCCACGATAAAACTTAACCTCACATACATTGAGCCAGTACACAAGCAAACCCACTCTTCAGACCGAAACCCATATAATCTATCCCGCATTCAACCACACGGACTTACCACGGGAAATGAATTACTCGCTCCTACCTTGGAGCATTCAGCGATGTGCAAAGAGAAAGGGAATGAGTTCCCACTGCACTCACCTTTGGTGGTGATGGCCGGCCCTGAGGGATGTGCTGAGCGCTGCACTCTGCAGGAGACTTCCACTCCTGCTCGAGACGTAGGGAAACTTACCACTGAGACGCTGATGGTGCCTGTCTCACCCCGGACACTCTCCTCCAGGGTTGACACACAGCGGGTCTTCACGGATATGGACTTCTCCGCTGGTGCCCTGAGACGCATGGCTCCTGACTTGAGGTGTCCCATGACAGGTGGCCGGGAACTGGCCTGCGGGCCTGCCCGACCTGGCGCAGATCTTAGCGCTGGAATGATACTGGCCATAGCTATGGGACTCGTAACAGGAATCCTACAGGACGCAGGCCTGCAAGATATGCCTCTCTGTTGCTCATATGAGAGGTGTTATTGGTGGAGACAGGGAGGGGCCCGGTTAGCTACAGGAGTTGGTTGACCTGCAAACTGAAATCTATCTGCTACGAGACCGGTTGCTTTCCGGTCTATATTTGTGTCCCGCAATGCTGAATAGACCTTGATGCCTTGTGCTGATTATTGTTTCTTTAACCATACAAGTAAACTCGGTTATGTTCTTATTTGTTTATTGTTATCCCCCCTGTGTATTTGATGGACATATTCCCTAAGGTGTTATAATCTTTTCATACTGCAAGATGAGATGCGACATTTTGACAAGGTGGCAGGAGTGTTGTTCACATATTGCATATAAACCTCTTTAATGTGTCATACACCAGCTCCCATGCATATTATGGCTATTATACTTGAAATTACACAGCTAGAGAAACCACCCGAGATTGATTCATCCCCTCTTGGGTATTGCAGCATCTACAACTAACTTATGTGTAAATGACTCGAACATTGAAGGAGATGTGAGCACATCTTATTTTTCCAAACGGCTGTACTTTGACTCTGCTCTTTTGTTTACCTTGGTGAAAACGTGATGCTTCCTCTGGCCAAAGGGACAATGCAATTTTTTTTTTTTTTTTTCACATTACATGCCAGTGACGGCTGAACTATAACATATATATTCCTGCGGGGGATTGTTACCTCCCAAACACCCAACACAAATATCAGCATTAGATGTCGATATAGCAGATATCAGTGTTTAATATTGTTCCAGATCCTGCATGTGTGTACTCATTGTTTAATGATCGTTATGTTGGAAGTCTGCCCACATCTCTTTATTCCCCTAGACTCTAGCTGCAAAGAACAGCTATATCTGGAAAACGTGTTGCAGGATGAATAATGAATAATGTATACACAGTAATTTTCTGTACTTATCCTATTGAGTCACCATGATGTATTGTAATTTTGGGACATTCCTGTTGAATTGGCATTCAGTTAGGACTTTTGTAAATTTGTAGCATATATTTCCTGCATCAATTCAGATAACAGTCTAAGGCAAGAGCTTAAAAAATCCCCCCTGTACCAGTACTTTCTCTCCTGAACTGTTAGTGCTTCTTTTTGAATATTTGTTGTGCACAGTACCTTGATATGCCTTGCTTTGCACCACCTATGATAATAGGTTACAGTTCTTATTTATTACTACTTTTACCACTCCAAGGCCTTGTTATTACTATGTTACCACACTTTGCAAACTGGCTCATTATGCCGGGTTAAGAAATCTCTTGCAAATATTCCCAAACATCTAACTGAAAGTACATCAACATGCATTGGGTGAACCCTGTATACATAACACCTTTAATTGTCCCACTCTCCCCTTCCTAGTTTTAAGTGATAAAAGTTCATATTATGCTACCTATGCAGACATCAATAGATCCTCTACGATCTGCACAGCCTCCCTTAGAACTGCTTTGTAGAAAGAGAATCCCTATGTGTTGTGCTTATTTATACCAGTCCAATTTTGGAAGGACCTTTTGATAAGACATCAGTGTACATTGATAATATGAAATAATCCAATACTGGCATTCCCTGCCGAGTTTCTCCTCAGCTTATGCCTATTATATTAAACCTGACATCAACTCATCTAGCTGAGCTTAGGACTAACTCAGACCTAGCTGTTATGAGTAGCTTTTGTTGTTATATGTTATGTGTTATGTGTAGCTTTTGTTGTTGTTGTATAGGTTTGTTTTTTGTTTTAACTAAGTTAAAAATGAGAAAGCCAGTCTAAAACTGTGAGAGGGGGTATTTAACCTACATCTTTAATAGGGATCTGGTAATGTTTCACGACATATGCTGTAGAACTTACTCGGCCTACCTCTCAATTTTAACTAGAATGAGAGCTACAAAGCTATATATTTCTTACGTTAGTCTCAGTTTCCCAAGATTTTTGTAACACATGTCAATACAATGCTGCCATTTTGAAATTGTGCCTTGTAACTCTCTCTCTTGAGTATATTGACAATATCCGTATGTTGTACATGAGCTCTCATTCTGTATGTACTACCTTTTTCTCAATAAAAAGAAGTTTAAAAAAATTACATGTTCTATCTGAATCATGAAAGTTTATTTTGGCCTAGACTGTCCCTTTTAATCTGTAGTATAACCAATGGCAATACTGCTAATGAAGCAAGGAAGTTAAAATTTTTAACACATTTAAAGAGTAAATAAAAAACACAGCTTCAGAACAATTTAATGCTTCCAAAAAAAATGGCCATAGACATTCAGTATAAGGAAAATAAATCTTAAATAAAAAAAAAAAAAAAAAAATCTGTAGGTCTTTCATATTATAAATCATTTTTATGGGGCAACTCCAGAAGTGCCAAAATATCCAATAATCCACAGATTATTGGATTTTTACTACAGCATCTACTACATAAAAGAATAAATTATTGAAGTGTCACATTGTGAAGACCTGAATATTATTATATTTAATGTATTTATGAATTAGGAGCAGTGGATCGGACAGAATAGGCCTGCAACTGCTAATGCAGAAGCAGAAAAGGCAAGCCAAGGACTTGTTTCTACATCTGGATGTTTAATACCTAAGATTGGAGAATCTCCTGTTATCTATTCCTGAGCAATCACCCTGTAGACATGCATTAGAAATAGGAGATATTCATTAAACTAACACAGAAACAGAAGCTTTGGCCATCGTTCCATATCTCCACATAACACCAAGTAACGAAGTACCGGAGAGCACAACTGGGCTGCATCAGAAGCCATAAAAAGGTTGAGAGCAACAGCATAGCTGTATACATAAAAGATTATGACAGCCTCAAAGATATACAATCAGAGATCAATACGAATATGATCTACAATTGGAAGTATTTGCCTTACTTGCAGTTAAAGTCAAGATGTCCCGGATTCATTTGCCTTACTTGCAGTCAAAGTCCAGATGTCCCAGATCCTGAGATGCTCAAGCGAAAAACGGAATTACTAATCAATTGTCTCCTACTGGCAGTTTTGAAATGACAGGTGAAAATCGAAAAATTAGAATATCATGCAAAAGTTAATTTATTTCACTAATGCAACCTAAAAGGTGAAACTAATATATGAGATAGACTCATTACATGCAAAGCAAGATAGTTCAAGCCGTGATTTGTCATAATTGTGATGATTATGGCTTACAGCTCATGAAAACCCCAAATCCACAATCTCAGAAAATTAGATTATTATATGCAATCAATAAAAGAAGGATTGTACATAGAACAATATCGGACCTCTGAAAAGTATAAGCATGCATACTGTATGTACTCAGTACTTGGTTTGGGCCCCTTTTGCAGCAATTACTGCCTCAATTCGGCGTGCCATGGAAGCCCAGGATGCTTCAATAGCAGCCTTCAGCTCTTCTGCATTGTTCGGTCTCATGTCTCATCTTTCTCTTGGCAATGCCCCATAGGTTCTCTATGGGGTTCAGGTCAGGCGAGTTTGCTGGCCAATCAAGCACAGTAATCCCACGGTCATTGAACCAGGTTTTGGTGCTTTTGGCAGTGTGGGCAGGTGCCAAGTCCTGCTGGAAGTCCTGGGAAATGAAGTCAGCATCCCCTTAGAGCTCGTCTGCGAAAGAAAGCATGAAGTGCTCCAAAATCTCCTGGTAGACGGCTGCGTTGACCCTGGACTTAATGAAGCACAGTCGACCAACACCAGCAGATGACATGGCTCCCCAAATCAACACAGACTGTGGAAACTTCACACTGGACTTCAAGCATCTTGCAGTGTGTGCCTCTCCATTCTTCCTCCATACTCTGGGTCCTTGGTTTCCAAATGAGATGCAAAATTTGCTCTCATCAGAAAAAGAGGACTTTGGACCACTGAGCAACAGACCAGGTCGGTTTGTCTTTAGCCCAGGTAAGACGCTTCTGACGTTGTTTGTGCAGGAGTGGCTTGACAAGAGGAATACGACATTTGAAGCCCATGTCCAGGATCCGTCTGTGTGTGGTGGCTCTTGATGCACTGACTCCAGCCTCAGTCCACTCCTTGTGAAAGTCCCCAACACTTTTGATTGGCCTTTTCCTGACATTCCTCTCCAGGCTGCGGTCATCCGTGCTGCTTGTGCACCTTTTTCTTCCACACTTTTCCCTTCCACATAACTTTCTATTAATGTGCTTTGATACAGCACTTTGGGAACATCCAACTTCTTTTGCAATTACCTTTTGAGGCTTTCCCTCCTTATGGAGGGTGTCAATGATGGTTTTCTGCACAACTGTCAGATCAGCAGTCTTTCCAATGATTGTGATTCCTACTGAACCAGACTGAGAGACCATTTAAAGGCTCAGGAACCCTTTGCAGGTGTTATGGCTTAATTTGCTGATTAGAGTGGGACACTATGAGCCTAGAATATTGCACCTTTTCACAATATTCTAATTTTCAGAGTTTGGATTTGGGGTTTTCATGAGCTGTAAGCCATAATCCCAATTATGACAAATCACGGCTTGAACTATCTTGCTTTGCATGTAATGAGTCTATCTTGTATATTAGTTTCACCTTTTAGGTTGCATTAGTGAAATAAATTAACTTTTGCACGATATTCTAATTTTTCGAGTTTCACCTCTATATCACTGGAGATCTCTACATACACTATCTACAATATAAAGCACTTGCCTTACCTGCCTTTAAAGACCAGCTTTCAAGAGGGTTTCAAACCGATTGGGACTTTCAATCGGTTTGGCTCATTCATTATCCTGGAATAACATTTATTCCCCAACTTTCTACACTACATTTCAAGGGACTTTGAATCAACAACAGAACATTACTGTCCTTGTGCTTATTAAAAGCTAGATTACAAGTGGAGCGCAAATTTGCCTGTTTGCGGGCGCACGATAAATAACCAGCCATTACAAGTGGCTGGTTATTTCTACCGTGAGCAATAATTCCAATCTTTGTAAAATGGAACATATAATAGCCTTTTCACCCTGTTCCCCTTCTGAAAAAGTGGTTTCTTGGCTGCTACCACGAAGACCATTCCTAATCAAGCTTCGTCGGACTGTAGAAGGGTTAACTTGGCATCCTGATGAATCTGCCAGATCCTTGCTGTACTACTTCCCGTCTCTCAAAAAAGAAACTCTGAGAAACTTCTCATCAGATTTTGAAAGTTTTCTTAGCCTTACAGTCCTTTTTCTGTTTTTCACTCTCCTCATTCTTCAAATTTCTTTATAACAGCTTAAAATACCACATCTTGAGTATCCAGTTTGTTAGCTGATTTCCTTTTGAGAGTGATGCAAAAGTATGATTTTATGTCTGTCAAATTCTGTGATCTTTGGCATTTTTAATGGAATGATGTGATTAAAAGTTGGTCTTATTAGCAAGCTTCCAATGAATTAAACTCATACCACATTTGTATATAATGCTCAAGCATGTCTTGCACAAACCTGGTGACCTTTTTCACAGCAGTCAATTTGACATGAAATAGTAGGACAAATACAAGTGTGTTTACGAGAGCCAGGTTACTGCTATTGCTCAAGTGTAAGGGGAGGTCACACTAAATAATTGAAACTTTAGCCTATAAAAGATGTTTTTTTCTTAAAAAATTTTTAACACACACATACATACAGTATATACATATTACATGTAAAATAATTCCTGCTCACTTTATTAAATTAATTTCTTTCATAGTGGTGAGAGTCTGCAAGTCCTTACAAGTGAGATTCAACACCTATCCACCAGGAGGAGACAAAGATATCCAACACAACAAGAGTCACGGTTAGATGGCGTCTAACCTTTTGTCAAAATGCGCACCCGGAGTTGATCCAGGAACCTCCAGTCTCTTGCCTTTTACCTATACTCCTGAGCCACTGGAGAGCTCTGGGCCTGTGTATGGATGGCTAAAACCTACTGTCTGCTCTGACTCTCTAGCTCCTCATGCAGGCAGTTACCCAATTAGCAGGCTTTATAAGCAGCTTCCTGTCAATGCCTTTGTATTGGATTTTTCCTGGGTGTGATTTCTTATACTGCATTTTCCTTCTGTGTACAGACTTCTTGCTTGAATTTCTACTGCTATTCTGGATTGCGATTTGGACTGCTGTTTTGATTTCGTGACCCTTGGCTCTTCTCTGACTCTGATTCTCGTGTCTTGTTATTTTGTCTGTTTATCGTCAGTCTGGTTTTTGATACTTCTGCCTGAACTGACCATTCCTTCTGGACAGTGATTTGGTACTTTCTCTGATAGTTTGTTGCCAACTCTGCCTAAACAACTTTGGTTGGCCTATTTATACTGGTCACGGTCTGGGTTTAACTCTTTGTGCTGGGGCTCTGTGATCTCATTCACTTCATTACCAGAGGGTCCCTTCCTGAATGGACATTATCTCTTTAGGCCATGATAAAGATCTTTAAGACCATTCCACTTCTCTGTACCTCCCAATCTAAATATATAGCCTAGCAGAGGAGAATAACAGAAAAGTAGAAAGGCAAAGCAGGGTAAATGAGATGCAAACAGGAACTGCCGCCAACTAGAAAATAAAAATTAAATACTTGGGCAAGCATTGTGGACTCTATCAACCAAGAAAGAAATGAATTTATCTGGTAAGCATGAATTATGGTTTCTTTCTTAAGGTGGCAATCACTTACATGTGAGATTCAATACCCAAGCTGTGTATTCCATGAGAAAAAAAAAGAGTGGGACATAAAATAAGGTAGTCACCTATTTACCAGATACTGAAGTCTGTAAAACCTTCCAACCAAAAACAGCCTCTGAAGAGGCAAAGACAATCAACTGATAAAAAAATTAAATGTGTGCAAAGATAACCAAGTAGAATATATACATTGAGGGGAAGACCTACCTGCCTCCAAGTAAGCGTTAAGAATCAAACTTTTTAACCAAGAAGATAAAGAAACAGCTGATGCCTTTTGACCTTTATGCTTCCAAGCAATATGTACAAATAAACTGGTGGTTTAAGGAAACGGTTTATTAGCTTGTAAATAATATTTTAGATCTCTAACTGCATCCAAATTATATAAGAGACGCTACATTGACTTTTGGAATTTGGACATAAGGAAGGAACTACTATCTCTTGATTAATGGTCTCTGAAGAGACTACCTTAGGTAAATAACTGAAAAGTGTACAAAGTAGTAGCTTGTCTTGATGAAATATAAGATATGATACTTTACAAGAGAGAGTAGATAATTAAGAAACTCTCCTAGCAAAGAAATGGTTAAGATCAGGGCTCAAAATTTCAGATCGTAAGCTACTAGCCAGGCCAAAATGTTACTCGCCACTTCTGATACTACCCACACCACACCCACTACTCCACCCCCTCTTTGCATATGTTTAGCCATTGTGAAACACAAAAATAAGTGCATAGCCGTTAGCAACATCAACTTGGTGGTTCTGGGTAAGATAACAGCTGGATAGAAAACAGAATTTATGTTTACCTGATAAATTACTTTCTCCAACGGTGTGTCCGGTCCACGGCGTCATCCTTACTTGTGGGATATTCTCTTCCCCAACAGGAAATGGCAAAGAGCCCAGCAAAGCTGGTCACATGATCCCTCCTAGGCTCCGCCTACCCCAGTCATTCGACCGACGTTAAGGAGGAATATTTGCATAGGAGAAACCATATGGTACCGTGGTGACTGTAGTTAAAGAAAATAAATTATCAGACCTGATTAAAAAACCAGGGCGGGCCGTGGACCGGACACACCGTTGGAGAAAGTAATTTATCAGGTAAACATAAATTCTGTTTTCTCCAACATAGGTGTGTCCGGTCCACGGCGTCATCCTTACTTGTGGGAACCAATACCAAAGCTTTAGGACACGGATGAAGGGAGGGAGCAAATCAGGTCACCTAAATGGAAGGCACCACGGCTTGCAAAACCTTTCTCCCAAAAATAGCCTCAGAAGAAGCAAAAGTATCAAACTTGTAAAATTTGGTAAAAGTGTGCAGTGAAGACCAAGTCGCTGCCCTACATATCTGATCAACAGAAGCCTCGTTCTTGAAGGCCCATGTGGAAGCCACAGCCCTAGTGGAATGAGCTGTGATTCTTTCGGGAGGCTGCCGTCCGGCAGTCTCGTAAGCCAATCTGATGATGCTTTTAATCCAAAAAGAGAGAGAGGTAGAAGTTGCTTTTTGACCTCTCCTTTTACCGGAATAAACAACAAACAAGGAAGATGTTTGTCTAAAATCCTTTGTAGCATCTAAATAGAATTTTAGAGCGCGAACAACATCCAAATTGTGCAACAAACGTTCCTTCTTTGAACTGGTTTCGGACACAGAGAAGGTACGATAATCTCCTGGTTAATGTTTTTGTTAGAAACAACTTTTGGAAGAAAACCAGGTTTAGAACGTAAAACCACCTTATCTGCATGGAACACCAGATAAGGAGGAGAACACTGCAGAGCAGATAATTCTGAAACTCTTCTGGCAGAAGAAATTGCAACTAAAAACAAAACTTTCCAAGATAATAATTTAATATCAACGGAATGCAAGGGTTCAAACGGAACCCCCTGAAGAACTGAAAGAACTAAATTGAGACTCCAAGGAGGAGTCAAAGGTTTGTAAACAGGCTTGATTCTAACCAGAGCCTGAACAAAAGCTTGAACATCTGGCACAGCTGCCAGCTTTTTGTGAAGTAACACCGACAAGGCAGAAATCTGTCCCTTCAGGGAACTTGCAGATAATCCTTTTTCCAATCCTTCTTGAAGGAAGGATAGAATCCTAGGAATCTTAACCTTGTCCCAAGGGAATCCTTTAGATTCACACCAACAGATATATTTTTTCCAAATTTTGTGGTAAATCTTTCTAGTTACAGGCTTTCTGGCCTGAACAAGAGTATCGATAACAGAATCTGAGAATCCTCGCTTCGATAAAATCAAGCGTTCAATCTCCAAGCAGTCAGCTGGAGTGAAACCAGATTCGGATGTTCGAACGGACCCTGAACAAGAAGGTCTCGTCTCAAAGGTAGCTTCCAAGGTGGAGCCGATGACATATTCACCAGATCTGCATACCAAGTCCTGCGTGGCCACGCAGGAGCTATCAAGATCACCGACGCCCTCTCCTGATTGATCCTGGCTACCAGCCTGGGGATGAGAGGAAATGGCGGGAACACATAAGCTAGTTTGAAGGTCCAAGGTGCTACTAGTGCATCCACTAGAGCCGCCTTGGGATCCCTGGATCTGGACCCGTAGCAAGGAACTTTGAAGTTCTGACGAGAGGCCATCAGATCCATGTCTGGAATGCCCCACAGCTGAGTGACTTGGGCAAAGATTTCCGGATGGAGTTCCCACTCCCCCGGATGCAATGTCTGACGACTCAGAAAATCCGCTTCCCAATTTTCCACTCCTGGGATGTGGATAGCAGACAGGTGGCAGGAGTGAGACTCCGCCCATAGAATGATTTTGGTCACTTCTTCCATCGCTAGGGAACTCCTTGTTCCCCCCTGATGGTTGATGTACGCAACAGTTGTCATGTTGTCTGATTGAAACAATATGAACTTGGTCCTCGCTAGCTGAGGCCAAGCCTTGAGAGCATTGAATATCGCTCTCAGTTCCAGAATATTTATCGGTAGAAGAGATTCTTCCCGAGACCAAAGACCCTGAGCTTTCAGGGATCCCCAGACCGCGCCCCAGCCCATCAGACTGGCGTCGGTCGTGACAATGACCCACTCTGGTCTGCGGAATGTCATCCCTTGTGACAGGTTGTCCAGGGACAGCCACCAACGGAGTGAGTCTCTGGTCCTCTGATTTACTTGTATCTTCGGAGACAAGTCTGTATAGTCCCCATTCCACTGACTGAGCATGCACAGTTGTAATGGTCTTAGATGAATGCGCGCAAAAGGAACTATGTCCATTGCCGCTACCATCAACCCGATCACTTCCATGCACTGAGCTATGGAAGGAAGAGGAACGGAATGAAGTATCCGACAAGAGTCTAGAAGTTTTGTTTTTCTGGCCTCTGTTAGAAAAATCCTCATTTCTAAGGAGTCTATAATTGTTCCCAAGAAGGGAACCCTTGTTGACGGGGATAGAGAACTCTTTTCCACGTTCACTTTCCATCCGTGAGATCTGAGAAAGGCCAGGACGATGTCCGTGTGAGCCTTTGCTTGAGGAAGGGACGACGCTTGAATCAGAATGTCGTCCAAGTAAGGTACTACCGCAACGCCCCTTGGTCTTAGCACAGCTAGAAGGGACCCTAGTACCTTTGTGAAAATCCTTGGAGCAGTGGCTAATCCGAAAGGAAGCGCCACGAACTGGTAATGTTTGTCCAGGAATGCGAACCTTAGGAACCGATGATGTTCCTTGTGGATAGGAATATGTAGATACGCATCCTTTAAATCCACCGTGGTCATGAATTGACCTTCCTGGATGGAAGGAAGAATAGTTCGAATGGTTTCCATCTTGAACGATGGAACCTTGAGAAACTTGTTTAAGATCTTGAGATCTAAGATTGGTCTGAACGTTCCCTCTTTTTTGGGAACTATGAACAGATTGGAGTAGAACCCCATCCCTTGTTCTCTTAATGGAACAGGATGAATCACTCCCATTTTTAACAGGTCTTCTACACAATGTAAGAACGCCTGTCTTTTTATGTGGTCTGAAGATAACTGAGACCTGTGGAACCTCCCCCTTGGGGGAAGCCCCTTGAATTCCAGAAGATAACCTTGGGAGACTATTTCTAGCGCCCAAGGATCCAGAACATCTCTTGCCCAAGCCTGAGCGAAGAGAGAGAGTCTGCCCCCCACCAGATCCGGTCCCGGATCGGGGGCCAACATTTCATGCTGTCTTGGTAGCAGTGGCAGGTTTCTTGGCCTGCTTTCCCTTGTTCCAGCCTTGCATTGGTCTCCAAGCTGGCTTGGCTTGAGAAGTATTACCCTCTTGCTTAGAGGACGTAGCACTTTGGGCTGGTCCGTTTTTACGAAAGGGACGAAAATTAGGTCTATTTTTTGCCTTGAAAGGCCGATCCTGAGGAAGGGCGTGGCCCTTACCCCCAGTGATATCAGAGATAATCTCTTTCAAGTCAGGGCCAAACAGCGTTTTCCCCTTGAAAGGAATGTTTAGTAGCTTGTTCTTGGAAGACGCATCAGCCGACCAAGATTTCAACCAAAGCGCTCTGCGCGCCACAATAGCAAACCCAGAATTCTTAGCCGCTAACCTAGCCAATTGCAAAGTGGCGTCTAGGGTGAAAGAATTAGCCAATTTGAGAGCATTGATTCTGTCCATAATCTCCTCATAAGGAGGAGAATCACTATCGAGCGCCTTTATCAGCTCATCGAACCAGAAACATGCGGCTGTAGCGACAGGGACAATGCATGAAATTGGTTGTAGAAGGTAACCCTGCTGAACAAACATCTTTTTAAGCAAACCTTCTAATTTTTTATCCATAGGATCTTTGAAAGCACAACTATCCTCTATGGGTATAGTGGTGCGTTTGTTTAAAGTGGAAACCGCTCCCTCGACCTTGGGGACTGTCTGCCATAAGTCCTTTCTGGGGTCGACCATAGGAAACAATTTTTTAAATATGGGGGGAGGGACGAAAGGAATACCGGGCCTTTCCCATTCTTTATTAACAATGTCCGCCACCCGCTTGGGTATAGGAAAAGCTTCTGGGAGCCCCGGCACCTCTAGGAACTTGTCCATTTTACATAGTTTCTCTGGGATGACCAACTTTTCACAATCATCCAGAGTGGATAATACCTCCTTAAGCAGAATGCGGAGATGTTCCAACTTAAATTTAAATGCAATCACATCAGGTTCAGCCTGTTGAGAAATGTTCCCTGAATCAGTAATTTCTCCCTCAGACAAAACCTCCCTGGCCCCATCAGACTGGGTTAGGGGCCCTTCAGAGATATTAATATCAGCGTCGACATGCTCTTTAGTATCTAAAACAGAGCAGCCACGCTTACGCTGACAAGGGTTCATTTTGGCTAAAATGTTTTTGACAGAATTAACCATTACAGCCGTTAATTGTTGCATAGTAAGGAGTATTGGCGCGCTAGATGTACTAGGGGCCTCCTGAGTGGGCAAGACTCGTGTAGACGAAGGAGGGAATGATGCAGTACCATGCTTACTCCCCTCACTTGAGGAATCATCTTGGGCATCATTGTCATTATCACATAAATCACATTTATTTAAATGAATAGGAATTCTGGCTTCCCCACATTCAGAACACAGTCTATCTGGTAGTTCAGACATGTTAAACAGGCATAAACTTGATAACAAAGTACAAAAAACGTTTTAAAATAAAACCGTTACTGTCACTTTAAATTTTAAACTGAACACACTTTATTACTGCAATTGCGAAAAAGTATGAAGGAATTGTTCAAAATTCACCAAAATTTCACCACAGTGTCTTAAAGCCTTAAAAGTATTGCACACCAAATTTGGAAGCTTTAACCCTTAAAATAACGGAACCGGAGCCGTTTTAAACTTTAACCCCTTTACAGTCCCTGGTATCTGCTTTGCTGAGACCCAACCAAGCCCAAAGGGGAATACGATACCAAATGACGCCTTCAGAAAGTCTTTTCTAAGTACCAGAGCTCCTCTCACATGCGACTGCATGCCATGCCTCTCAAAAACAAGTGCGCCACACCGGCGCGAAAATGAGGCTCTGCTTAAGCTTTGGGAAAGCCCCTAAGGAATAAGGTGTCTAATACAGTGCCTGCCGATATTATTATATCAAAATACCCAGATAAAATGATTCCTCAAGGCTAAATATGTGTTAATAATGAATCGATTTAGCCCAGAAAAAGTCTACAGTCTTAATAAGCCCTTGTGAAGCCCTTATTTACGATCGTAATAAACATGGCTTACCGGATCCCATAGGGAAAATGACAGCTTCCAGCATTACATCGTCTTGTTAGAATGTGTCATACCTCAAGCAGCAAGAGACTGCACACTGTTCCCCCAACTGAAGTTAATTGCTCTCAACAGTCCTGTGTGGAACAGCCATGGATTTTAGTTACGGTTGCTAAAATCATTTTCCTCATACAAACAGAAATCTTCATCTCTTTTCTGTTTCTGAGTAAATAGTACATACCAGCACTATTTCAAAATAACAAACTCTTGATTGAATAATAAAAACTACAGTTAAACACTAAAAAACTCTAAGCCATCTCCGTGGAGATGTTGCCTGTACAACGGCAAAGAGAATGACTGGGGTAGGCGGAGCCTAGGAGGGATCATGTGACCAGCTTTGCTGGGCTCTTTGCCATTTCCTGTTGGGGAAGAGAATATCCCACAAGTAAGGATGACGCCGTGGACCGGACACACCTATGTTGGAGAAATAGGAAGTTGTTGAAGTGAGAGAGTGGAGAAATATAGTGCTGACAGTCATGGAAGATTATAGCAGACCTGGAGATTTTCTTTTAATAATAATCTCCTCTCCCTTATCTCTAAACTCTTTCTCCCCTCCCTCCTCTCTTCAATCTCTCTTCTTACCCTCTCCCTTATCTCTCAGGCCATATCTTCTCTTTACACTCTTTTCCCTCTCATATCTTTTCCCTCTTTCTTTTTCCCCCACTCTCTCTTAAAGCTAACTTCCTCTCCACTTTTACTTTTCGTCTCCAATCTCTCTCTGCTCCTGTTTACCCTCCCAGAACTAACAATTTAAGCACTAATGATGTTCCTACAGCCCTAGAGGAATAACATATACTTGCCCTTTCTAGTATATATAATATCCCTTCAGATAATATTTTTAGCACATAGCCCAAAATGTGTGTTTATCAATGCTGCAATAGGAGTGTACATTTTTTTCACTCACTAACTTTTACTCGCTCACTCACCAATGGCTAGTAAAGAGTGGGAATTTTGAGCCCTGGTTAAGATAAATAACAGTTTTTAAGACAACAACCAACAACTCATGCAAATTTGTGCATGGGTAAAAGGAGTAGATTGTAGAATTTTGAAAACCTAAATTCCATGAGAAATTGACTTTATCCCACATCTCAATACTGACTAAAGCCTGGACAAAAGCCTGTACATCAGTAACTTAGCAATCTATCTATGAAACAAAACTGAAAGAGCAGACATTTTACCCTTTACAGAACTTGCTGATAATCTTTTTTTTTTTTTTGGTTTTGAAAAAGCTTTATTGAAGATGAAGCAAACAATATAAACAGATTGCTGGAATCATAAAAAAAAAAAATCAGTATGAATGAGACTGTCTAGGGGAAGGTAACGTTACAAAGTTGTTTGCTGAGGAACAATTCATAACAACGAAATACAGAGAACAAAAACAACATAAGATAAACATTGTGTGATATTGTTCTCGCAGGTAGGCAGAAAAGTGACAGCTATAAAGGAATTGAAATGTATAAAGGGCAATAACAAGTAAGGCAATCCACAGATTAGCTGACTCCCAGCCTATCTAATGCTATTAAATTTGCTAATGAACCAGTGGCTGAGGAGATGTATATGCATTTGGTCTGAAGTGTTTGTGGGTGTAAGGAGGTGTCCTGAGGGAGGTGAAGTATGGTCATGTTAGTTGTTATACTTGATTCAGATATTCGTCCCAAAGGAAGCAGATAGAGTGATAATCATTTTTACGTTTACTTTGTGTGTAGTGGTACTTTTCAAGCTGGAGAGATTGGGAGGTTATCTCCCTCCATGTATTAACTGATGGGAGGAGCGGGATAAGTCTTTTTGCCGAATTGACCATAATGGTCAGTAATGTGAGTCTCAATTTACATTTAATCTTAGTGAAGTTGTTGAAAAGGAAAAAACAGATGTTTAGGTCTAGAGTCATTGAGAGTGCCTTTTCTAGTTTGGTCTTGATCATCAACCAGTAAGAGATGGGGCAGGTCCACCAAATATGAGTGGGGGTGCCTTCCGTATCACAACCTCTCCAGCAGGTTGGGGAGGATGTGGGGAAGATTGTGTGCAGGCGGGACAGTGTGTAATACCATCTGCATAAAAATTTGACATTCATCTTTAGTGTGTATATAGAGGATGAGGATTTGGTCATGGAGGAGAAGATATGTTGCCATGTTTTTTGAGTCTGGTGTGTGCCGATCTCTTTTTCCCACTTATCTACATAGCAAGGAAGTGATTTAGTGTATGGGAACTTGCTGATAATCTTATCTAAATCATGCTGGAGAAATTAAAGAATTCTAGGAATTTTGAAGGAGGACCAACAAAAATGTCTCTCATAACACCAAGAAAAAATACCTCTTCTGAGTAATAGATTTACAAACTTGCACAAGAGTATGAATTACTGAATATGAAAAACCTCTCTCAAAACTAATTAACTATTCAATCTCCAAGCTGTTAAGCTGAGATACTGGAGATTTTGATGGGAAAAAAACAAACAGTCCTTGAGACAATAAATCTTGAGGGAGAGGAAGATGCCATGGTGAAGCACTGGACATTTAAACCAGATCTGCATACCAGGTTCTGCATGGCTATGCTGCAGTGATCAGAATAGCTGATGTAAGTTCCTGCTTGAGTTGGGCTATGCCTATCAGATGAAGGACAATTGCAGAAAACAAATATACTAATTTGAAGGGCCAAGGAACTGCAAGAACATCTATGATTCTCTGCTTAAAGATCCCAGGATATTGCACCATCTCTAGGAAGTTTGTGATTTAGACAAGAAGCTATCAAGTCTAAGACTCCAACAACCTATTAACTGATTGAATATTTCCTGACTGAGAGACCACTCCCCCGAATGGATTGACAACTCAAATATTCCGCCTCCAAATTGTTGACTCTTGGAATGTGAATTGCAGAGTGTGTAAATTGATTAGTTTCTGCCCAATAAAGAATCTAAGATATTTCTTTCATTGCTAGGGTGCTTCAATTGCTCCCTTGATGGTTTAAGTAGGCTACCGTGGTGATATTGTCTGTTTGAAAATGGATGTAAGATTCTCTTTTGAGAAGAGGCCAAGCCTGAAGAGCTCTGAAGATCACACAAAGTTTTAGCAACCTCATCTCTTGAGGCGACAAATCCCTTGTAACCTCTGAGATCCCCAGACTGATCCCCAACACATAAGACTAATGTCCATGGTAATTACTGTCCAATATAGACAAAGAAACGGCATTGCCTGAGAAATATTCTGATCTGAAATTCACCACGATAGGGAGTGCCTGACTGCAATAGATAAATCATTTGAGATAGGTAAGTTTAATCTCCATTCCATTGAATTAACATGCTGAGCTGAAGGGGGCGTAATTGAAAGTGAGCAAATTGGATTGCATCTGAACCTTCTACCATCAAGCCTATCACTTCCATTCACAAAGCTACATAAAATGAGATCTTGTCTGAAGCTCTCAACAAGCTGATTGCAATTTGATTTTGCTTTGCTCTGTGAGATACTGCCTCATGGTCATATAATCTATAAGTACCCCTAAAAAGGATACTGCTGTCTGATGAATCAAAAAACTTTTTGGTACATTTATCCACCAACCATGACAACAAGGAAATGATAGTAGTCTGTTGGTGTAAGAGATTGCCAAATGTTATCCGGCTGAAGAATTTCTGCTTCAGTAGAGAGCCCATCCAGTACTGAGTAAAAACAGCAGAGGATATGCCATAGGAGTAAAACGATAATGCTAAACAGGAGGAGGCAAAGGACCGGTCTCTGCAATAGCTGTGGCAGGCAGTAAACTACTTTATTTAGTATACATTACTTTATTTAGCTTTACTACTACTCTCTACCTCCTTTCTTATCTTGCCTTCCAAGGGGGAATAATGGGTTAATAAACTCCAATGAAAAAAAAAACAGAGCACCTCAATTCTTCACCCACTCCTCTGGAGGCAAAGATTAAGACTGTAAGGTACAGGGAAGTGTGAGGGTCTTAAAGCTATTGGTGTGATAAGTATATGTACCTCCTCTTGGTGGACAGGTGTTGAATCCCACATGTAAGGACCTCATGGACTCTCACCACCTTAAGAAAGATTTATTATTGAATTTAATTTCTGAAATGGGATGTTATAAATTCTCACACTGTAAATCACAAAGCCGCATCTGCAAAATTTCCAAACCTCAGCCTACAGAACAAAGCTTGCTTTTGCCAAACAGCTATTACTGTAAGAAGATGGTGATGGGAAGTTCTAGAAACTGTAAATCAAGTTTTTTCAAGATACAATTTTTGGGACCTTTATTATTTAAAACTTATGCAACTGGTTGCCAATATACAAAATGGAATGGTAAACTATTCAATTCTGATTATGAATCTGCAATTGCGTTAGAAATCCTGTTTAAGAAGAGTATGAAATAAAATAAATATTTTACAAGCACAATTGCTTAACACCATTTCTAGATGTCACTGTCCTGATTTCCATTTTCTAACATTTCTTGCAGACCTCCTTAGCTGTATAAGATATCACAGCTATGTATATTAAATACATATGTAAATATCTGTCCTGCCCACTACCAAAGGACTACACAATAGTGCTGAATATATAATTAATCTAGACCATATCTTAATATATACTTCTAATATGGTATCAGTGGTCATTTCAGAGTGTATTGCACATGTACTTGCGTTGTCTTAGAATACTGGTAAACATGTTAGTGAGACCCACATTATTATAGCAGTGTAAGCTTCCACTGTAAGGGTACGCCGGGCACCCTTCTGGGCTTAGCGGCAACCACAGTATCATGTCCAATCTTTTCTACAAAGATCACTGACACCATATTTTTTCACCCCTTTAATATTGAATGAAAACTCTTCAACTCCCTTTTAGCCCCTTCCTCAATAAAGGGTTGCCAGTCTTTAGTGAATAAATAATAAAAACAAATGGTAAATAGATAAACATGAACAAAATATATTTCAAATATTTGAAAAAAAATAATTACTTACTATAGTATATCTATTTTATGCATTCTTCAGCCTAAATTGTTAAAGCAGATGAAATCTGCACATGCTCTCATTTCCTGGTATGAGCGGTATATTGCTACTGTATTGTTCCTTCACCACACAGCTTGGCTATGCACCCTAGCCAGTTGTAATACATGTGCATAGATCCTTACCCAAAAGCCAGACCTCATTGGTTGTAACAGTACAGTATACTGCACACATCAATGAAGGGAACCATTTTCTATTACATTAGCAGAAATATATATAATAAAGACACACAAAAAAATAGACTTGCTATGTTGGATAGGAATATGCAGTGAGTCAAGCTATATGCCTCACACTGCTCCCTAACAAGATGCCTTAGTGACATAAACTAACCTGCTAAAGAAAAGTGTGAGGAGTTTTAGCTTCCAACTTAATGCAGAGGACATTTTGTTATTACGATAACCATGTACAGGAATAAAAATCAACTACAGCAGGGTTATCATTTTTTGTGTCTCTGCACTTTATTTCTTCTAAAGTAAGACAGAAAATGTTTGCATGCTATGGGGTAATTAATACACTGTGCACAGATAGTACAATTACAGCCAGTGATATCTGACTTCTGGATACTTCTACATATGTCTAAGGAGTGTAAAAAATATAATAGTGAGCTGTGTGGAAGGAAAAATGCAATATTAACAAACAGCTCATAACAGCAAGAGAGAATACAGGCACATTTACTCTTATTTTTAATTACTTTAGCTGCATTTTTTGAAATACCTAAATATAGCCGAAAAGTCAATCTTTTTCAAATATCACACTTTTTTTGTAACTACAGTGTTCCTTAAATGGACAGTAAAGTCAAAATTAAACTTTTATGATTTAGATAGAGCATGCAGTTTTGTAAAAACTTTCCAATTTACTTCTGTTTTCACATTTGCTGTATTCTCTTTGTATCTTTTATTGAAGAGTAAAACTAGGTAGGCTCATAAGAGTTCAGGAGTGTGCACAATTCTTTAGTAGTCTATGGCAGCAGTGTTTTGCAACATTATTGGTAGCCAACTGATACTACTGATATTCATGATAACCCTTTTCTCACTCCAATTTTGTTCACATCATTACCGCCATAAGCACACACCTCAAACTGGAAAACAAATTATCATACACTATGGTCGGTCTGCTCTGTTGCTGTAACTTCTCTGCTGAGGGCTGATGGAGAGTTATAAAAAATATCCCATTCACTATATGGCCAAACAAAAACTATGTCCAAATTCCTATTCTTTATGTTACTTGCCCTTGCAAAATGATGTAGACTCTAACCATGGTCCCCCAACAAATTCCATTCCTAGCCTTCCAGCTAAAAAAAGGCCTTTCCTTTGTGCACTGTAATATCCGCAGCTTACTACCAAAAATCGATGCACGGCAAGCTTGGTGTTTACAATACAAGCCCAAAATCATTGTGATCTCTGAATCGTGGCTAACTGCAAAAATACCTGACTCTGCCATTGTAATACATGGGAATTCATGCCATAGAAATGACAGAGCAAAGAGAGGAGGCGGCATTGTAATTTATGTTCCACAAAGTACACCCCCTTACAAAAATCTCTCTCTCCTGCCACCTTTGATTTCCTTTCTGGCACAATTGAGATTCCGTGCAGTAAATCAATCATTGTTACAGGAATCTACCACCCACCTAGCTCCCCTGTGCATTCCATTTCTGACATAGCACATCTTCTTAGTGAAATTTTGGTTTTTGGAGATTTTAATATTGATTGGCTGAATCCAAGAAATAATAGTTGTTGCTCGCTGTTTAAATCCTTGCAGCTAACGCAATTAATCTCCTCCCCAACTCGCATAAACATCAAAATCCATAATCATACCCTGCTCGATTGGATTCTCTCCACTTCTCCTGACTAAATCCAGGAGGCAGGTGTTCTCAATAACAGTTTCAGTGACCACTGCTTAGTGTACTGCATGCGCAAAATAAAAGCAACTAAAACCTCTCCCAAGGTTAAAATCACCAGGTCCTTCAAAAATTGTAATCTTCAATCATTTCTAAATGACATCAAGAACCTTCCCTGGCACATATTATAACTAATCCCAGATTTAGACTCTGCAGTTGAATTCCTTCAGTCTGAACTCCTACAAGTTTGGAATTTACATGCCCCGCTGCGTAAGGTGAGAGTAAAAGGAGCACAATTGAATAGGATCACAGCTGACCTCATTCAAATGTACCAGTTTCGGGATTCATTGTGGTCAAAGTTCAAGCATACCGGCTGAACGATCACTGTGTATATAGACAATGGCGAAATATATGCACTAAACAAACAAAATTGGCCAAGGCCCAATATTTCTGTGAAAATCTGAATAATAACATATCAAACACTAGAATGTTTTGGAAAATCATAAACAACTTACACACTCCACCAATCCACTCCCAACCCTCCACTGTCAAAGTGGACAACCAAACCCTGCAACTTCCCTTAGAAGTAGCAAATGCCTTTAACAATTATTTTGTCAGATGCTCCACCACCCTGATTGACAAACTAATAAATGACACGAATCCTGAAACTACAAATGTAGATCAGGCCCCTCTAAATCTGCAAAGGCCCAATATAGAGAAGTTCAATTTTAGACCTGTACCCATCAGTGTCATTAAGAAACACCTTAATAATCTAAAAATGAAAAACCAGTCTGGACCTGATCAAATCCCAGCAATGCTGTTGAAACTCAGTTCGCCGGCAATTGCTAAACCTGTCACAACCCTAATTAACGAATCATTGGTGTCCGTATACATACCCAAACTTTGGAAGACTGCAAGAGTAGTGCCTATCCATAAAAGTGGTGAGATAACCTTGGTTTCTAATTATCGCCCAATATCATTACTCCCAGTATTGTCAAAAATCTTAGAAAAGTGCGTCCATACGCAACTATGTGAGTATTACCAACAATCTAACTATCTGACCCCTGATCAATCAGGTTTTCACCCGAACCACTCAACTACTACTGCCCTCCTAAAAGTTTGCAACGACATCCAAACTGGCATTGAACAAGGAGACCTAACTGGAGCTATTTTCCTTGATTTTGCAAAGGCCTTTGACACAGTAGACTACAACATACTACTGCTCAAGCTAAAAAATTCAGGTATTGGTGATCGTCCGCTAACCTGGTTTCGATCATATGTATCGAATTGATCACAATATGTCTCCATTTCTGACAGCGACTCCCTCCCTCTCCCAGTCATGTGTAGTGTTCCCCAAGGTTCCATTCTCGCCCCCCTACTATTCACATTATTTATAAATGATCTGCCAACTGTCTGCAAATCCTCAAATGTACACATGTACGCAGACGACATGGTAATCTATGCAAGCAAATCTGATCTGCCCCAGCTTGAGGCAGTGCTCCAAAACCAGTTCACAGAAACGCTTCCTAAACACTGACAAAACTGTCACAATGATCTTTGGAACGGTACCTAAATGACACAAACTACAAAATTCCCATCTACGCATCAAAACAAAATCAAATTGCACGCTGACCGCAGTCCACCATTTAAAATACTTGGGTATGTTAGACCCCAATCTATCTTTTGGCCTCCACATAGAAAAACTTGAATCTAAACTCTATCAAAAACTAGGTGCCCTGTACAGAAACAAATCCTATCTAAGCCCTACAGTAAAGGAAAAGATTGTACAGCAAATGCTGATGCCGATCATGGATTATGGGGATGTAGTATATGCACCTGCACCGCAAACTCACCTTAATAAACTTAATACATTGTATAACTCGTTCTGCCGCTTTGTGCTACAATGTAACTAGAGGACCCACCATTGTGACATGCTAAAAGAGCTAAACTGGCTGTCGCTGGAATCCAGACGCACCCTTCATCTTTCCAGCCTTGTGTTTAAGAGCCTTTCTGGAAAGCTCCCACCCTACCTGAGCAGAATGCTCTCCCCGGCTATTCCCACCTCCTATAACCTCCGATGCAGTACCAGCACATTATTTAGCTTGCCTCAATACAAAAAGAAAGTAGCTTGATCCTCCTTTTCCTACAGAGCACCACAATTATGGAACAACCTCGGCACACTTTCAAACCTTCCCAAAGAAGAGATCCCTCTCTGCATATTGCAAAACAGAATGCACCTGTCATGGTTGATTGTATATTTCCTACCTGTTCTATGTTAAATTTTGCATATATTATGTATTAATATTGTTTCTGTATTTTATTGTACCCTATTATAACAATGCAATGTTTTGTGGACCCAGGACATACTTGAAAACGAGAGAAATGTATCCTTCCTGGTAAAATATGTTATAAATAAATAATGTTTTTGTGCTTTTTTGTGAAGGATGATGATGTGTTTTAATTTTTGTTACAGGAATAAAAAACATAATTTATGCTTACCTGATAATTTTATTTCTCTTGTGGTGTATCCAGTCCACGGATCATCCATTACTTGTGGGATATTCTCATTCCCAACAGGAAGTTGCAAGAGGACACCCAAAGCAGAGCTGTCTATATAGCGCCTCCCCTAACTGCCATATCCAGTTATTCGACTGAAAACAAACAGAGAAAGGAGAAACCATAGGGTGCAGTGGTGACTGTAGTTTAAAATTAAAAAATACCTGCCTTAAAATGACAGGGCGGGCCGTGGACTGGATACACCACAAGAGAAATAAATTTATCAGGTAAGCATAAATTATGTTTTCTCTTGTAAGGTGTATCCAGTCCATGGATCATCCATTACTTGTGGGATACCAATACCAAAGCTAAAGTACACGGATGAAGGGAGGGACAAGGCAGGTACTTAAACGGAAGGTACCAGTGCCTGTAAAACCTCTCTCTCAAAAATAGCCTCCGAAGAAGCAAAAGTATCAAATTTGTAGAATTTTGAAAAAGTATGAAGCGAAGCCTCATTTTTAAAGGCCCATGTGGAAGCCACAGCTCTAGTAGAATGAGCTGTAATCCTTTCTGGAGGCTGCTGGCCAGCAGTCTCATAGGCTAAGCGGATTATGCTTTTTAGCCAAAAAGAAAGAGAGGTTGCCGAAGCCTTTTGACCTCTCCTCTGTCCAGAGTAGACAACAAACAAAGCAGATGTTTGACGAAAATCTTTAGTAGCTTGTAAGTAAAACTTTAAAGCACGAACCACGTCCAGATTGTGTAATAGACGTTCCTTCCTTGAAGAAGGATTAGGACACAAAGACGGAACAACAATCTCTTGATTGATATTCTTATTAGATACCACCTTAGGTAAAAAAACAGGTTTGGTACGCAGAACTACCTTATCTGCATGGAAGATCAGATAAGGAGAATCACATTGTAAGGCAGATAACTCAGAAACTCTACGAGCCGAGGAAATAGCTACCAAAAGAAAAAAAAAACTTTAAGAACCAAATTTAAACTCCATGGTGGAGCAACAGGTTTAAACACAGGCTTGATTCTAACTAAAGCCTGACAAAATGCCTGAACATCTGGGACATCCGCCAGACGCTTGTGCAAAAGAATAGATAGCGCAGAAATCTGTCCCTTTAAGGAACTAGATGACAATCCTTTCTCCAAACCTTCTTGGAGAAAAGATAATATCCTGGGAATCCTGACCTTACTCCATGAGTAGCCCTTGGATTCACACCAATAAAGATATTTCCGCCATATCTTATGATAGATTTTCCTGGTGACAGGCTTTCGTGCCTGAATTAAGGTATCAATGACTGACTCGGAGAAACCACGCTTTGATAAAATCAAGCGTTCAATCTCCAGGCAGTCAGCCTCAGAGAAATTAGATTTGGATGGTTGAAAGGGCCTTGAAGTAGAAGGTCCTGTCTCAGCAGCAGATTCCATGGTGGAAAGGAGGACATGTCCACCAGATCTGCATACCAAGTCCTGCGTGGCCACGCAGGCGCTATCAAGATCACCGATGCTCTCTCCTGCTTGAATTTGGCAATCAGACGAGGGAGCAGAGGAAACGGTGGAAACACATAAGCCAGGTTGAAGGACCAAGGCGCTGCTAGAGCATCTATCAGCGTTGCCTTGGGGTCCCTGGACCTGGATCCGTAACAAGGAAGCTTGGCGTTCTGGCGAGACGCCATGAGATCCAGTTCTGGCTTGCCCCAATGATGAACCAATTGTGCAAACACCTCCGGATGGAGTTCCCACTCCCCCGGATGAAAATCCGCCTCCCAGTTCTCTACACCTGGGATATGGATAGCTGATAGGTGGCAAGAGTGAATCTCTGCCCAGCAAATTATCTTTGAGACTTCTAACATCGCTAGGGAACTCCTTGTTCCCCCTTGATGGTTGATGTAAGCCACAGTCGTGAAATCCGATGAACCTCATTGTCACTAGATGAGGCCAAGCCTGAAGCATTGAATATCGCTCTTAGTTCCAGAATGTTTATTGGAAGGAGTGACTCCTCCTGAGTCCACGATCCCTGAGCCTTCAGGGAGTTCCAGACTGCATCCCAACCTAGAAGGCTGGCATCTGTCATCACAATTGTCCAATCTGGCCTGCGAAAGGTCATACCTTTGGACAGATGGACCCGAGATAGCCACCAGAGAAGAGAATCCCTGGTCTCTTGATCCAGATTTAGTAGAGGGGACAAATCTGTGTAATCCCCATTCCACTGACTGAGCATGCAGAGTTGCAGCGGTCTGAGATGTAAGCGTGCAAACGGCACTATGTCCATTGCCGCTACCATTAAGCCGATTACTTCCATGCACTGAGCCACCGAAGGGCGAGGAATGGAATAAAGAACACGGCAGGAATTTAGAAGTTTTGATAACCTGGACTCCGTCAGGTAAATTTTCATTTCTACAGAATCTATCAGAGTCCCTAGGAAGGAAACTCTTGTAAGGGGGGATAGAAAACTCTTTTCCTCATTCACCTTCCACCCATGCGACCTCAGAAATGCCAACACTATGTCCGTATGGCAATTTGGAAGTTTGACGCCTGAATTAGGATGTCGTCTAAATAAGGGGCCACTGCTATGCCCCGCGGCCTTAGGACCGCCAGAAGCGACCCCAGAACCTTCGTAAAAATTCTTGGGGCTGTAGCTAGCCCAAAGGGAAGAGCTACAATCTGGTAATGCCTGTCTAGGAAGGCAAACCTGAGAAACCAATGATGATCTTTGTGTATCGGAATGTGAATATAAGCATCCTTTAAATCCACTGTAGTCATGTATTGACCCTCCTGGATCATAGGTAGGATGGTACGAATAGTCTCCATCTTGAATGATGGAACTCTGAGGAATTTGTTTAAGATCTTTAGATCCAAAATTGGTCTGAAGGTTCTCTCTTTTTTGGGAACTACAAACAGATTTGAGTAAAATCCCTGTCCCTGTTCTCCCTTGGAACTGGATGGATCACTACCATACACTAGGTGTACACAGTGTAAGAATGCCTCTCTCTTTATCTGGTTTGCAGATAATTGTGAAAGGTGAAATCTACCTTTTGGGGGGGGAAGCCTTGAAGTACAGAAGATATCCCTGGGATATAATTTCCAACGCCCAGGGATCCTGGACATCTCTTGCCCACGCCTGGGTGAAGAGCGAAAGTCTGCCCCCTACTAGATCCGTTATCGGATAGGGGGCCGTTCCTTCATGCTATCTTAGAGGCAGCAGCAGGCTTTTTGGCCTGCTTACCCTTGTTCCAGGTCTGGTTAGGTCTCCAGACCGTCTTGGACTGAGCAAAAGTTCCCTCTTGTTTTGCATTAGAGGAAGTTGATGCCGCACTTGCCTTGAAGTTTCGAAAGGCACAAAAATTAGACTGTCTGGCCCTTGATTTGGACCTATCCTGAGGAAGGGCATGACCTTTTCCTCCAGTGATATCAGCAATAATCTCCTTCAAACCAGGCCCGAATAGGGTCTGCCCCTTGAAGGGAATGTTAAGCAGCTTAGACTTTGAAGTAACGTCAGCTGACCATGATTTAAGCCATAGTGCTCTGCGCGCCTGAATAGCAAAACCAGAATTCTTAGCCGTTAGTTTAGTCAAATGAACAATGGCATCAGAAACAAAAGAATTGGCTAACTTAAGTGCTCTAAGCTTGTCAAGTATGTCATCCAATGGAGTCGCTACCTGTAAAGCCTCTTCCAGAGACTCAAACCAGAATGCCGCAGCAGCAGTGACAGGAGCAATGCATGCAAGGGGCTGTAGGATAAAACCTTGTTGAATAAAGATTTTCTTAAGGTAACCCTCTAACTTTTTATCCATTGGATCTAAGAAAGCACAACTGTCCTTGACAGGGATAGTAGTACGCTTTGCTAGAGTAGAAACTGCTCCCTCCACCTTAGGAACTGTCTGCCATAAGTCCCGTGTGGTGGCGTCTATTGGAAACATTTTTCTAAAAATAGGAAGGGGAGAGAATGGCACACCTGGTCTATCCCATTCCTTAGTAATAATTTCTGTAAACCTTTTAGGTATTGGAAAAACATCAGTACGCACCGGCACTGCATAGTATTTATCCAGTCTACACAATTTCTCTGGCACTGCAATTGTATCACAGTCATTCAGAACAGCTAAAACCTCCCTGAGTAACACGCGGAGGTGTTCAAGCTTAAATTTAAATGTAGAAATATCAGAATCAGGTTGCATCATCTTCCCTGAGTCAGAAACAGCACCCACAGAAAGAAGCTCTCCTTCTTCAGCTTCTGCATATTGTGAGGCATTATCAGACATAGCTCTTAAAGCGTCAGTATGCTCTGTATTTCGTCTAACTTCAGAGCTATCTCGCTTTCCTCTAAATTCAGGTAGTCTGGCTAATACTGCTGACAGTGTATTATCCATGACTGCCGCCATGTCTTGTAAAGTAAACGCTATGGGCGCCCTAGATGTACTTGGCGCCATTTGAGCATGAGTCCCTTGAGCGGGAGTCAAAGGATCTGACACGTGGGGAGAGTTAGTCACATAACTTCCCCCTCGTCAGATTCCTCTGGTGATAAATTTTTTAAAGACAGAATATGATCTTTATTGCTTAAAGTGAAATCAGTACATTTGGTACACATTCTAAGAGGGGGCTCCACAATGGCTTTTAAACAAAATGAACAAGGAGTTTCCTCTATGTCAGACATGTTTATACAGACTAGCAATGAGACTAGCAAGCTTGGAAAACACTTTAAATCAAGTTAACAAGCAAATATAATAAATGGTACTGTGCCTTTAAGAGAAACAAATTTTGTCAGAATTTGAAAAACAGTGAAAAAAGGCAGTAAATCAAACGAAATTTTTACAGTGTGTATAATAAGCTAACAGAGCATTGCACTCACTTGCAAATGGATGATTAACCCCTTAGTTCAAAAACCGGATCAAAAAAACGATATAGACGTTTTTTAACAGTCACACCAAACTGCCACAGCCTTGCTGTGGAAAGCCTTAGGAAACTATATCTAGGCAAATTTAAGCCAGCCATGTGGAAAAAAACTAGGCCCCAATAAAGTTTTATCACCAAAGTATATATAAAAACGTTTAAACATGCCAGCAAACGTTTTATATTGTAAATATAAAAGAGTATTACCTCAGAAAGTAAGCATACCAGTCGCTATTAAATCACTGTATTCAGGCTTACCTCACATAAATTTGGCATCAGCAGCATTTTCTAGCATTCACATCTAGAAAAATCTTAACTGCACATACCTCATAGCAGGATAACCTGCACGCCATTCCCCCGCTGAAGTTATCTCTCTCTTCAGTCATGTGTGAGAACAGCAATGGATCTTAGTTACAACCTGCTCAGATCATAGAAATCACAGGCAGATTCTTCTATTTTTCTGCCTGGAACAAAATAGTACAACTCCGGTACCATTTAAAAATAATAAACTTTTGATTGAAGTAAAATAACAGCTACATTTCACCACTTCTCTCTTACTACCTCCATGTTTGTTGAGAGTTGCAAGAGAATGACTGGATATGGCAGTTAGGGGAGGAGCTATATAGACAGCTCTGCTGTGGGTGTCCTCTTGCAACTTCCTGTTGGGAATGAGAATATCCCACAAGTAATGGATGATCCGTGGACTGGATACACCTTACAAGAGAAATATAATTTTCCCTGTTGCACTGATATTTTACTATTTAGGTACATGAGTTATAGCTCATTAACCGTAAACACAAAATACCCTAATACAAATCAACCTACTGACTGACCTGCAGTTAATGCAACTGCATCTAGAATTAACCAAACCCCTCTAAAAGTGTAGTTGATCGGCCCCCAATACAATTCCCTCACCATATTATCTCCCTTCTGCAAGACCCCCCTCACAACTACCTGTCTCTAAATGATCCCCTAATACAATTACCTACTGCAAGGGTGCCAACACTTTTTTGTATTGGCATCGACTTTTCGAATGAGCAGCTCAACGAGATCTACCCACTAAAAATGGGACGGTTCCTAAGCTTACATTCCTGCCTTTTCAAATAAAGATACCAAGAGAATGAAGAAAAAATGATAATAAAAGTAAATTAAAAAGTTGTTTAAAATTGAATGTTTTATATCTGAATCATGGAAAAAAATAAAATGTGTGTTTCATATCCCTGTAAGGTTGCATGATTTAGCAACACAGGGATGTGCAAAAGCATAAAGATACAACAGATTAAATGGGACGGTTCCTAAGCTTACATTCCTGCCTTTTCAAATAAAGATACCAAGAGAATGAAGAAAAAATGATAATAAAAGTAAATTAAAAAGTTGTTTAAAATTGAATGTTTTATATCTGAATCATGGAAAAAAATAAAATGTGTGTTTCATATCCCTGTAAGGTTGCATGATTTAGCAACACAGGGATGTGCAAAAGCATAAAGATACAACAGATTAATCCTGATGACAAAAGTAGCACTGACTTTAATTTGGGTTAACAGGAGCAACCCCTTGTGCCATGTTACAAAACACTGCATTCAAATTACTGCCACTGACCCCCTTTACTTTGCGCCGAGGGCTTGGCCTGATACGACCCAGTGAGGCTTCCACAAATAAATTTCAATAGCGAGCCATGCAGACCAATTCTTACTGGGTCAATACGTTCATTTGCCAGAAGTCAATCAGACTTGTTTCTTTATAGCACAGAAGCCTTCGCCTTTACTTTTTCTATCTATTGACACTTACCCTCCTAACTATACTATACCGCCATATCCATTGGGAGAGTACTCACTCAACCATGATTTTGATAGGCCAATTGTGTTGTTGTTTAAAAATCATCTATATTGATTGGTTGAAATCGATGTCCCTCAAGATCCAATCCTGTAGCACTTTTCGTGTCGGACCATCAGACTGTTTAATGACCTGCCCCTCTACACACGCTGTAGATAAAGCGGTATCCCTAGCAACCATACTTTACTCACGTCTCAGTGTTGAGATCACATAACTTGACCACATCTTTTTGATCACATCAGTCGCAATCTACCAGCAGCGCCTTTGGGATCTACTGTTAGATTCCGATCTACCTATTGGGCACTCCTGACCTACTGTATATGATTACCACCACAATTAACCCTCTCTAAATGACCCCATCATAATAACCCTATAATAAAATAAACCCCTTTTTGCAACCCCCCACAATCATACCTAATTTTCCCTCTCTTTTATTAATTTATGCATTATTGGCACAATGTATGATAACACCAACCAGAATTAGCTTCCAGCCCTAGAACCTTATCATTTGTATTATCTACCTGGGGCAGATTACTTTTCTTTCATGCTTCTAGCAACCAGAAGCAACAAATAATGAGACTTAAATAAAGTGGAGACAAATTTGACGCCCACAATATTTGGCGCCTAAATGCTATTAGCGCCAAAAATGACGCCACATCCGGAACGCCGACATTTTTGGCGCGAAAAACGTCAAAAATGACGCAACTTCCGGCGACACATATGACGCCGGAAATAGAAAAAAAAAATTTGCGCCAAGAATGACGCAATAAAATGAAGCATTTTCAGCCCCCGCGAGCCTAACAGCCCACAGGGAAAAGTCAAATTTTAAGGTAAGATAAAAATGATATATTCAAATGCATTATCCCAAATATGAAACTGACTGTCTGAAATAAGGAAATGTTGAACATCCTGAGTCAAGGCAAATAAATGTTTGAATACATATATTTAGAACTTTATAAAAAAGTGCCCAACCATAGCTTTAGAGTGTCACAGAAAATAAGATTTACTTACCCCAGGACACTCATCTACATGTTGTAGAAAGCCAAACCAGTACTGAAACGAGAATCAGCAGAGGTAATGGTATATATAAGAGTATATCATCGATCTGAAAAGGGAGGTAAGAGATGAATCTCTACGACCGATAACAGAGAACCCATGAAATAGACCCCGTAGAAGGAGATCATTGAATTCAAACAGGCAATACTCTCCTCACATCCCTCTGACATTCACTGCACGCTGAGAGGAAAACCGGGCTCCAACCTGCTGCGGAGCGCATATCAACGTAGAATCTTACTTCACCACCTCCATAGGAGGCAAAGTTTGTAAAACTGATTTGTGGGTGTGGTGAGGGGTGTATTTATAGGCATTTTGAGGTTTGGGAAACTTTGCCCCTCCTGGTAGGAATGTATATCCCATACGTCACTAGCTCATGGACTCTTGCTAATTACATGAAAGAAAACATAATTTATGTAAGAACTTACCTGATAAATTCATTTCTTTCATATTAGCAAGAGTCCATGAGGCCCACCCTTTTTGGTGGTTATGATTTTTTTGTATAAAGCACAACTATTCCAATTCCTTATTTTATATGCTTTCGTACTTTTTTATCACCCCACTTCTTGGCTATTCGTTAAACTGATTTGTGGGTGTGGTGAGGGGTGTATTTATAGGCATTTTGAGGTTTGGGAAACTTTGCCCCTCCTGGTAGGAATGTATATCCCATACGTCACTAGCTCATGGACTCTTGCTAATATGAAAGAAATGAATTTATCAGGTAAGTTCTTACATAAATTATGTTTTTTGTTGTTTTTGTTCCCTGGTTGAGTGCTTTTCTTTTTATGCATATGTAATTTTTTACCTTTAATGATAAAGGGAAACAAATGTACAGACAGACACATATGGCTGCAAGATATGCAGGGCTCACCAAATAAAAAACATTAAGGCCCTTTTCATTTCCTGAGCACATTTGTTTTATTTTAAATTAGAATGAGGACTTTGGAGAAATGTTAAAATATATCAATACTAGAGACTTTGCAATGAAGATACAAATATTATAATCAGCTGAATGATCACATTAACTCTTTTTACTATATCTGCCATATGTTTGGGGTGTGGGGAAAAAAGAAAAAGGTAAAATTTCTGGAAGTTTACTGGTGATTTTTCTCTACTAGATAGCAAAAGAATGTTACATAGATTTGGACATCTTGATCTCAGTGCATCTGCTGTCAATTTTTAATAGAGCTGGGTCTATTCTAGGCCCTTTTTATCCTTGCACTCGTTCTTAGCTCAAATAAGGACATATGATCTTCTTCGTATAAATTTATTAAAATATTCTAAAACGGCTTGGCAAGACAGTAAACACATCATTCAGACTCAAAGCACATGTAGTCTGAAAATCTCTAACTACCATTACTGTGTCAAGGCAATTATAGGTTGTCAGAGAAATTCAGCTCAATACCCTTGTTGATTTGACAGATATTGTAAATGACTATAAACACATAGTAATTGGAAAATAGAAAGTTAAGGTTCTTGCTAAAATAACATGCAAGTCACGTTTGTCTCAATTCAGTAAATAAGGCTAAAAAATAGCTTGCAAAGGCATCTAAATAGTTAATTACATGATGTACGTGCTTCTCACTGTTAAATTGAATTACTACTCCCCACACAATGCTAAAACAATTGAATAAAATAAAAACATTATTTAATGCAACTTTTTGTTCTTGTCATTAATACACTCAAAATCAGAGGTCCTTTATACATGCAATACCTAAGTTCTCTAACCCAAACCATAAAGGGACAGGAAACCCCAAAATTGTCTTTGATGATTCAGAGAGAACATTTTCAAACTTTCCAATTTACTCCTATTATCAAATATTCTTCATTATCTTGTGATCCTTTGCTGAAGGAACAGCATTGCACTACTGGCAGCTAGCTCCCATTAGTGTAGGATATGAACATATTCTTTTTCAACAAGGGATTCCAAGAGAATGAAGCACATTTGAAAATATAAGCGAATATTAAAGTGTCTTAAAATGACATAATGCAAGTTTAATTATGACTTTGCTATCCCTTTAACTAAAACTTTTTTTCAGAAGTCTAAGTAGATAAAAATTATGAAGTGGAGATGTTTCAATTCTTAGCACATAAACCGTAATGCTATCAGTAAGTTGATATATAGGGAAAATTACAAAGACAAAATGTGCATCTAAATAAAACACAATAGTGGAAAGTAAAAGTTTGTCACTCTAGGTAAGAGTCATCTTGCATACATTTGTTGCACCATTTCACAAGGATATGCCCTGCTTTCCAAGGAACCATATAACAGCTATAGTAGCTTAAAGGGATACTAACACCACATTTTTTTCTTTCCTGATTCAGATAGAGCATGCAATTTATTGCAACTTTCTAATTTACTCCTATTATCAATTTTTCTTTGTTCTCATGTTATCTTGATTTGAAAAAGCAGTAATAAAAGGTTAGGAGCCGGCCCCTTTTTTAGTTCAGCACCTTGGTAGAACTTGCTGATTGGTTTGCTACATTTAGCCACAAATCAGCAAGTGCTACCCATGTGCTGAACAAAATATGGTCCGGCTCTAAAGATTACAGTACTGCTTTTTTCAAATCAAGATAGCATGAGAACAAAGAAAAATTGATAATAGGAGTAAATTAGAAAGGTGCTTAAAATCTCATGCTCTATCAGAATCATGAAAGAAAAAAATTAGGTTTAGTATCCCTTTAACCACCTCCTAACAATCATGAGTATACATGTGTATATTTAACCTGGTGTTAATTGTAATTGTCTTTTTAATAACCAGCGATTAAAATAAAAAGTCCCCTTTTTGAAAAGCAAAATTAAGTTTATTTCGATCCAACATAACAACTTAAGCTTTTCCTTTACTTTCATAGTGACAGCACATGATGCTAATTGGTAAATAAGGATGTAGTCTCTTACCCACTTGTAAACTTGCCTGACATTCTTAACATCTTAAAAGGACATAAAACCCAAAATTATTCTTTCATGATTCAGATAGAACATACAATTTTAAGCAAATTTCCAATTTACTTCTATTATCCAATTTTCGTTGTTTTTATTGTTGGAAATCAGGGATGTAAGCTCAGGAATGTGCACGTGTTTGTAGCACCATATGTAAGCAGTATTGCAACAATGTTATTCATTAGCAGGAGCACTAGATGGCAGCACTATTTCCTGGCATGTAGTGCTTCAGGCATGTGCACGCTACCTACCTAGGTATCTCCTCGACAAAGAATAACATAAGAACAAAGTAAATTTGATAATAGAAGGTAATAGGAAACATTTCTTTAAAAAAAAAAAAAAAAAATGTATTCTCTATCTGAATAATGAAACAAACATTTTAGGTTCCACGCCCCTTTAACAAAGAATACTCTTGATGGCAGACAAGTCCAGTGATTTAATCAGAGTTCCCTAACCTTTAAAGGCCTAGACATTGGAAATGCTGAACAATAAAGATGACATTTGTCAGTGCTAGTGCATTTGTAACAAAAAATGTAGCACACTGTCTAAAGAAAGGAGGACTTCACCATCTCTATTGCATTGTATTCACTCAGTTATTTATTTTTACTGTATGGTTATGGATTTTACTTAATGTTTGCAAGTGTTTGGTTTTGTATATAGTTGCTCGACTTTCTATTTTTAATTTATTTTTTTTGATGACTGGGCACCCAGGTGATATAAAAGGTCCCCATTCAGATATAGCAAGATTTAGATTTCAAAGGCATGGCTGATTATAGGGACATTCAGCACATTTAATAGTTTTGTAACATACTGTTTGAGCCATTTTACTGTGCATGTAGAGTTCTTGTCCATAGTTCAAGTATACTCACTTTTGAGTGCATCACTGCTGGCTCTATGAGCTGGCTCTAAAAATTATTGTTTGCTTTATGTGTCCAATGCACATTCGTAGCAAACAGTGATAACTTTCCCTAAAAGCATTTTTCTAGTGCATTGTATTGTAAGTTGCTTACTATACAACTGAAATGTCATTTTTAATGCGAATGTCCCTTTAACCTTTGGGGTGTTTTCATGACAATAAGCATAACTTTGCAAGGTTGATCATTTTCAGTAGCAAAACTGCAGTGCAGTATGTTCATTTCCTCTAGTTATTTTATTTTTTTTCTCTGTTGCAGAATCATATTTAGGACTGAAAGAGAACAATACGCCCTTGCTACCAAATTCTGCCAAAAACTTTGGAATTGCCTCATAACCTTACAGGAATGCATACATCTAGCTAAAGATGATTATGGAGCTTTCTTTCATTTTCTGACAACAGATTTTTTTCTTTATTTTTTAGAACCTTATTACCCTATGAGGAGCCTGCCTTCTTGTTTGTGTTAATTTACAGATCATTTGATGTGGTGAGACACCATACCACCCAAGGAGAGCTACTTTGATATAAGTACTGACTACCAGCGAGATTTGTTTATTTAGTAACATGATTGGACTAACTGTGCATTGTGGTTGTCCTTTAAATATTTGGTTCAGTATATCAACATTGCATTGTAACATACATATAAGATTTTGTATCTAGTGCGTCCCCTTATCCTTGTTTTTATATCAGAATAAAGGTAAAACATTTTCTTAATTTGCTTAGTGGAAAATTGGATTCTGACATAAAAAAGGAACTTAAATTCTATGAGAAGACTACATTTGGAAGAAACAAAGGAGGAGCCTGGAAATCAGTCTTATTGTGATTAAATATATTTGAAGAAAAGTCAGACACTGCCTCTGAAACATACATAGATGTGGACAAGGTCACCATCAAAAAGGTCTGAAATTTTAATACATTTATTAAACACCTTAAACTCCTTTTACAAGAGTATGATGTTTGTAAAATACAAAGAACCAAACTCATTAGAATGGAAGGATAGGAAGCTTGAAAACAGGTAAAAGTGCCAGACCACATACATTACATTAAGAAATCCATTACCACACCATTGGAGAAACAGCGAAACTTCAAAACACATATAGATGTTCAATTACCATAAATAACCCAGGACCAATAAGAAATTGGATTAATTACAGGCTTTTAAAAAATGGTGAAGTTTAATTTAAGAAAAAAAAAAATGTTCTTAAGAATCATCTTATTGAGGTCTTGATAATGAGAAAGACACCAACAATGTCTTGCCATAAGAACCCTTCCCTCTAGCCCATAGGTCTCAAAGTACAGCCCCTAGGGCCATATGCGGCCCTCAAGACAGTTTAATCTGGCCCTCCCTTGTTTATTAGGTAAATTATTAATTTGACCCCATTATTTTTTTAGGGTTCTAAGAGGTATTACAAATTGATGTTCTAAATAGACACTCAGAAGATAAATATAAAGACAAGCATGCATTGTCCAGTGTAGACTCCCATAATGCACTGCTTGGATAAATTTAACTTTTTATTCAGTTCCAGAATGATAACTTCACTTGGGACTCAGAAGATAAAACATAATTTATGCTTACCTGATACATTTATTTCTCTTGTAGTGTAGTCAGTCCACGGGTCATCCATTACTTATGGAATATATCTCTTCCTAACAGGAAGCTGCAAGAGGATCACCCAGCAGAGCTGCTATATAGCTCCTCCCCTCACATGTCATATTCAGTCATTCGACCAAAGCAGACGAGAAAGGAGAAACCATAGGGTGCAGTGGTGACTGGAGTTTAATTAAAATTTAGGTCTGCCTTAAAGACAGGGCGGGCCGTGGACTGACTACACTACAAGAGAAATAAATGTATCAGGTAAGCATAAATTATGTTTTCTCTTGTTAAGTGTAGTCAGTCCACGGGTCATCCATTACTTATGGAATACCAATACCAAAGCTAAAGTACACGGATGAAGGGAGGGACAAGGCAGGAACATTAAACAGAAGGAACCACTGCCTGAAGTACCTTTCTCCCAAAAATAGCCTCCGAAGAAGCAAAAGTGTCAAATTTGTAAAATTTTGAAAAGGTGTGAAGCGAAGACCAAGTCGCAGCCTTGCAAATCTGTTCAACAGAGGCCTCATTTTTAAAGGCCCAGGTGGAAGTCACAGCTCTAGTAGAATGAGCTGTAATCCTTTCAGGAGGCTGCTCTCCAGCAGTCTCATAGGCTAAACGTATTATGCTACGAAGCCAAAAAGAGAGAGAGGTAGCCGAAGCCTTTTGACCTCTTCTCTGTCCAGAGTAAACGACAAACAGGGAAGAAGTTTGACGAAAATCTTTAGTTGCCTGCATATAGAACTTCAGGGCATGGACTACGTCCAAATTATGCAAAAGTCGTTCCTTCTTTGAAGAAGGGTTAGGACACAGTGATGGAACAACAATCTCTTGATTGATATTCCTGTTAGTAACTACCTTAGGTAAAAACCCAGGTTTAGTACGCAGAACTACCTTGTCTGAATGAAAAATCAGATAAGGAGAATCACAATGTAAGGCAGATAACTCAGAGACTCTTCGAGCCGAGGAAATAGCCATCAAAAACAAAACCTTCCAGGATAACAGCTTGATATCAATGGAATGAAGGGGTTCAAATGGAACGCCTTGAAGAACATTAAGAACTAAGTTTAAGCTCCACGGCGGAGCAACAGTCTTAAACACAGGCTTAATCCTAGTTAAAGCCTGACAAAAAGCCTGAACGTCTGGAATTTCAGCCAGACGTTTGTGTAGAAGAATAGACAGAGCAGAAATCTGTCCCTTTAACGAACTAGCAGATAAGCCCTTTTCTAAACCCTCTTGTAGAAAGGACAATATCCTAGGAATCCTAACCTTATTCCATGAGTAACTCTTGGATTCGCACCAATATAAATATTTACGCCATATCTTATGGTAAATTTTTCTGGTAACAGGCTTCCTAGCCTGTATTAAGGTATCAATAACCGACTCCGAGAAGCCACGCTTTGATAGAATCAAGCGTTCAATCTCCATGCAGTCAGCCTCAGAGAAATTAGATTTGGATGTTTGAAAGGACCCTGAATTAGAAGGTCCTGTCTCAGAGGCAGAGACCACGGTGGACAGGACGACATGTCCACTAGGTCTGCATACCAGGTCCTGCGTGGCCACGCAGGCGCTATCAGAATCACCGAAGCTCTCTCCTGTTTGATCTTGGCAATCAAACGAGGAAGCATCGGGAATGGTGGAAACACATAAGCCATGTTGAAGACCCAAGGGGCTGTCAGAGCATCTATCAGCACCGCTCCCGGGTCCCTGGACCTGGATCCGTAACAAGGAAGCTTGGCGTTCTGGCGAGACGCCATGAGATCCAGATCTGGTTTGCCCCAACGAAGAATCAGTTGAGCAAAGACCTCCGGATGAAGTTCCCACTCCCCCGGATGAAAAGTCTGGCGACTTAGAAAATCCGCCTCCCAGTTCTCTACGCCTGGGATGTAAATCGCTGACAGGTGGCAAGAGTGAGACTCTGCCCAGCGAATTATCTTTGAGACTTCCAACATCGCTAGGGGACTTCTGGTTCCCCCTTGATGGTTGATGTAAGCCACAGTCGTGATGTTGTCCGACTGAAATCTGATGAACCTCAGAGTTGCTAACTGAGGCCAAGCTAGGAGAGCATTGAATATTGCTCTTAATTCCAGAATATTTATTGGGAGGAGTTTCTCCTCCTGAGTCCATAATCCCTGAGCTTTCAGGGAGTTCCAGACTGAGCCCCAGCCTAGAAGGCTGGCATCTGTTGTTACAATCGTCCAATCTGGCCTGCGAAAGGTCATCCCCTTGGACAGATGTGGCCGAGAGAGCCACCATAGAAGAGAATCTCTGGTCTCTTGATCCAGACTTAGTAGGGGGGACAAATCTGAGTAATCCCCGTTCCACTGACTTAGCATGCACAATTGCAGCGGTCTGAGATGCAGGCGCGCAAATGGTACTATGTCCATTGCCGCTACCATTAAGCCGATTACTTCCATGCACTGAGCTACTGACGGGTGTGGAATGGAATGAAGGACACGGCAAGCATTTAGAAGTTTTGATAACCTGGCCTCTGTCAGGTAAATTTTCATCTCTACAGAATCTATAAGAGTCCCTAGAAAGGGAACTCTTGTAAGTGGTAATAGAGAACTCTTTTCCACGTTCACCTTCCACCCATGCGACCTCAGAAATGCCAGAACTATCTCTGTATGAGACTTGGCAGTTTGAAAACTTGACGCTTGTATCAGAATGTCGTCTAGGTACGGAGTCACCGCTATGCCTCGCGGTCTTAGTACCGCCAGAAGTGAGCCCAGAACTTTTGTAAAGATTCTTGGAGCCGTAGCTAATCCGAAGGGAAGAGCTACAAACTGGTAATGCCTGTCTAGGAAAGCAAATCTTAGGTACCGATAATGATCCTTGTGAATCGGTATGTGAAGGTAGGCATCCTTTAAATCCACTGTGGTCATGTACTGACCCTCTTGGATCATGGGAAGGATGGTTCGAATAGTTTCCATTTTGAATGATGGAACTCTTAGAAATTTGTTTAGGATTTTTAAGTCCAAGATTGGTCTGAAGGTTCCCTCTTTCTTGGGAACCACAAATAGATTTGAATAGAATCCCTGCCCGTGTTCCGTCCGCGGAACTGGGTGGATCACCCCCATTAGTAAGAGGTCTTGTACACAGCGTAGAAACGCCTCTTTCTTTATTTGGTTTGCTGATAACCTTGAAAGATGAAATCTCCCTCGTGGAGGAGAAGTTTTGAAGTCCAGGAGATATCCCTGAGATATGATCTCCAACGCCCAGGGATCCTGGACATCTCTTGCCCAAGCCTGGGTGAAGAGAGAAAGTCTGCCCCCCACTAGATCCGTTTCCGGATAGGGGGCCCTCTCTTCATGCTGTCTTGGGGGCAGCAGCAGGTTTCTTGGCCTGCTTGCCCTTGTTCCAGGACTGGTTAACTTTCCAGCCCTGCCTGTAACGAGCAACAGCTCCTTCCTGTTTTGGAGCGGAGGAAGTTGATGCTGCTCCAGCCTTGAAGTTACGAAAGGCACGAAAATTAGACTGTTTGGCCTTTGATTTGGCCCTGTCCTGAGGTAGAGCATGGCCCTTACCTCCCGTAATGTCAGCTATAATTTCTTTCAAGCCGGGCCCGAATAAGGTCTGCCCTTTGAAAGGAATATTAAGCAATTTAGATTTAGAAGTCACATCAGCTGACCAGGATTTACGCCATAGCGCTCTGCGCGCTTGGATGGCGAATCCGGAGTTCTTAGCCGTAAGTTTGGTTAAATGTACGACGGCATCAGAAACAAATGCGTTAGCTAGCTTAAGTGCTTTAAGCTTGTTCATAATTTCATCCAATGGAGCTGTGCGAATGGCCTCTTCCAGAGACTCAAACCAGAATGCCGCCGCCGCAGCAGTGACAGGCGCAATGCATGCAAGGGGCTGTAAGATAAAACCTTGTTGAACAAACATTTTCTTAAGGTAACCCTCTAATTTCTTATCCATTGGATCTGAAAAGGCACAACTATCCTCCACCGGGATAGTGGTATGCTTAGCTAAAGTAGAAACTGCTCCCTCCACCTTAGGGACCGTCTGCCATAAGTCTCGTGTGGTGGCGTCTATAGGAAACATTTTCCTAAATATGGGAGGAGGGGAAAAGGGCACACCAGGTCTAACCCACTCCTTGCTAATAATCTCTGTAAGCCTTTTAGGTATAGGAAACACGTCAGTACACACCGGTACCGCATAGTATCTATCCAACCTACATAATTTTTCTGGAATTGCAACCGTGTTACAATCATTCAGAGCCGCTAATACCTCCCCTAGCAATATGCGGAGGTTCTCAAGCTTAAATTTAAAATTAGAAATCTCTGAATCCAGCCTCCCTGGATCAGATCCGTCACCCACAGAATGAAGCTCTCCGTCTTCACGTTCTGCAAACTGTGACGCAGTATCTGACATGGCTCTCACCTCATCCGCGCGCTCTGTCCTTAACCCAGAGCTATCGCGCTTGCCTCTTAATTCTGGCAATTTAGATAATACTTCTGTCATAACAGTAGCCATGTCTTGCAAAGTGATTTGTAAGGGCCTCCCTGATGTACTTGGCGCCACAAAATCACGCACCTCCTGAGCGGGAGGCGAAGGTACTGACACGTGAGGAGAGTTAGTCGGCATAACTTCCCCCTCGTTGTCTGGTGATAATTTCTTTACATGTAAAGATTGACTTTTATTTAAAGTAGCATCAATGCAATTAGTACATAAATTTCTATTGGGCTCCACATTGGCCTTTAAACATAGTGAACAAAGAGATTCATCTGTGTCAGACATGTTTAAACAGACTAGCAATGAGACTAGCAAGCTTGGAAATACTTTTCTAAATAAATTTACAAGCAATATAAAAAACGCTACTGTGCCTTTAAGAAGCACAAAAAGCTGTCACAGTTGAAATAACAATGAACCAAAATAGTTATAGCAACCAATTTTTCACAGTAAATGTATTAAGTTAGCAAAGGATTGCACCCACCAGCAAATGGATGATTAACCCCTTAATACCCAAAAACGGATTAACAATTTAATAATTAACGTTTTTCTCACAGTCAAAACACACTGTCACAGGTCTGCTGTGACTGATTACCTCCCTCAAAATGAATTTTGAAGACCCCTGAGCTCTCTAGAGACGATCTGGATCATGGAGGATGAAGTAGACAGATTGTGACTGAATTTTTACTGCGCAAAAAAGCGCTAAAATAGGCCCCTCCCACTCATATTACAACAGTGGGGAAGCTCAGAAAACTGTTTCTATGCAGAAAACAAAGATGGCCATGTGGTAAAAATCATGCCCCAATAAGTTTTATCACCAAGTACCTCACAAAAAACGATTAACATGCCAGTAAACGTTTTAAACATACATTTGAAAAGTTATGAATTGTTATTAATAAGCCTGCTACCAGACGCTTTTACTGCAGTTAAGGCTCATACATTATTTCAGTATTAACAGTATTTTCAGAGTCAATTCCATTCCTTAGAAAAATACATTCAGTGTACACACACTCATCAGCCTAATACCAGTCGCTATCACTGCATTTAAGGCTGAACTTACTTTACATTGGTATCAGCAGTATTTTCTCAGTCAATTCCATTCCTCAGAAAAATAATTACTGCACATACCTCATTTGCAGGGGGCCCTGCATGCTATTCCCCTTCTCTGAAGTTACCTCACTCCTCAGATGAGAACAGCCAGTGGATCTTAGTTACGTCTGCTAAGATCATAGAAAAAGCAGGCAGATTCTTCTTCTAATGCTGCCTGAGAATAAACAGCACACTCCGGTGCCATTTAAAATAACAAACTTTTGATTGTAGAAATAAACTAAGTTAAAAAACACCACAGACCTCTCACAGCGACCTATATAGTTAGGCTGCAAGAGAATGACTGAATATGACATGTGAGGGGAGGAGCTATATAGCAGCTCTGCTGGGTGATCCTCTTGCAGCTTCCTGTTAGGAAGAGATATATTCCATAAGTAATGGATGACCCGTGGACTGACTACACTTAACAAGAGAAATATGGACAACTCTGTATGTCTGTTGTCAACTGCAACTGCCACCATTACTACACTACTTAAACTACTTGTGTAAATGTCACTTCCAGTTCCTAGTATATCCAGTTCCAGAGCACTCACTCTGTTCAAGTGGCCCCCAAGGGAGAAGAACACTTGGCCAGTGGTCCCCAGATACAATGAGTTTGATACCCTCTAGCCCAATATGGAATTATTGCTATATAATATTCTTCTTGTCTTGAATTAACTTTTGGCTTACAAGAGGAAGCAGGGATACTGGAGGAAAAGATATAAACACAACTAAATCTCCAAGGTATCACTATTATATCTATGTAAAACCTTGCATATTTTATTAAAAACCCTGTAAAAAGTTAGACTGTGTGGATAAATGGCTGGAATTGCATCAGGTTGACATGGATCCACCTGAAGATGCACATAACCTTGTTCACTTTATATTGTATGCATACAAATATCATTATAATTGATGCAACTCAACATAAATAATGCTGTCAGACTTGACTCAAACATTATTCTGAAAATACTAAGGAACCAAGGATCTAACAACAAACAAAAATATTAATAACAACAATAATATTTACTCAAAAGATCATTCTTGGGCAATGGTTTCATTTAAATATTGAAATCATGTCAATCCACACCCCAATATTTAGATGACAAATAACATCTGTTAAGAAAGGTATTTTCTCTGACAAATCTTTGGAATAGCAATTGTTCTATAGAACCAGAATGCTTCATTGCTGCAGAATCATGAAAAACTGAGCAAAAAAAAAAAAACTCTATAGCAGAGCTATCAAACAAAAAACAGACATCTTATTACATTAAGACATTAGGTATTTGGCCAAATTAAATCTATTGGAAACATCCATCTCTTTGGGGGGAAAAACAATATTTTTGTGTCCAGCTTTATTCACAGAAAGCAGATTTGTTTGATAAATGAGGGCCCTTGTAGCAATACTGATTTACCAACCAAAAGTGATTTCCTATGGAAGTGTGAGAGGTTGCTACTACTGCAAATGAAACCTTTACCAGTATATAAACTAAATATGGTGACATGGAGATCTGGTTTTCGTCTAAGCTTCTGTAAAATTCTTGGTAAAAAACCTTAGAACATTCGCTAGACCAAAAAAGAAAAGCCACAAGCTAACCTTAGGATCTTTAAATAATTTGTATATATGATATTATGAAGGGTAAGATATGCAAATTAGATATACAATATCTCACAATGTTTGCTTCCAACTACTGCTTTAAACACAAAAATCCCCTTTCTGGGGTATATGTAGCAATAAAAACACACTTCTGCTGAGAAGTGTTTTTGTATTACTGCATCCACCCTATAAAGGGGATTGCAGTAGAAGAAATAGCAGAGGTGCCAGAAGATTAAAATAAGGACACCCCACATAAAAAAATCATGGGTGGGGAGCTGTGGACTCTTTCCATCAGAAGAAAAGAAAATTATCAGGTAAGCATAATTTATGTTTTTCTTCTTAAATGGAAAGAATCCACAGCTGCATTCATTAGTTTTGGGAAAACAATACCCAAGCTATAGAGGACACTGAATGCCAAGACAGGAGGGTACATTAGGCGGCCCATTTGGAGGGCACCAAGCCTGAAACCACTGCACACAAAAAAACACAGCTTCATCCGAAGCTGAGAAAACTTTAAAAGGAAAAAGCCCCGAGGACACAGACCTGCAGGTAGTCCAGAGCCTAGCTAGAGACTGCAAAATCAGACTCAACTGAGCCAAAAGGCCTCCAGGAGACAGCGTCGCCCAACAGTCAGTCCCTCACCACTCACCCCTCACTAAAGAAGGGAAACCCAGCCTAAACTCCTAAAAGGATAGGACCAGGAGAACCAAAGGAAAAAATGAAAGGTCACAAATCCATAAAGGAAAGACCCCCAGAGCGATCCCAGCTCACAAGGGCCCAAATGGGTCCCGACAGACAAGGGGAGACTACGCCTAGACCAGGAGAAACCGGAGGTATAGGACCGGACATAGGAACAGAGAAAACTCTCTCTCAAACGTCATGCAAAAGCACCAAAAGACAACAGAAGACGGAGTCCTCACATAGTCCGAACTTGGAACACTGAAGAATTCCGCTACAAAAAAATGTGTAACAGACCCAGATGAAAAAACCCTGAGTCAAGAATACACCGCCATCCTCAGGATGACACAGAGAATACTTGATAAGAGCAAAAGTGGCCAGCAAAAGAACAGATTGCAAAAGACAATACCCAGACAGAGGACACACTCTAGGCAATCCAAGCCGCCAGACCTACCCACAGGACTTAAAAAAAAAGGGGGAATCAAACTCCACAAGTACCCCCAAGAAAGAGAAGCGACACCCAGAACCCGAGGTGGAGCAATCCTAGCCCCTCTGCTTGTAAGCTTAGGGAGCTAGCTAGCTACTATGCCCATCTAGACCCTGGAGATGACAATGTCTCTCAGAACCCACTCCCAGCCAGGCCAGCCCCAGCAATGGCAAGTCTGAAACAGGGGAACAGTAGAACCCCCAAAACCAGCTCAAAAACTAACGGAAGAATGGCCACAGCCAATCCAAAAGAGCACGGGTGCAACCAGATGCCTTATAACAGACAACAGGACCATAGATCCAAAGGATCTAGCAAAAAGGTCCAACTTAGCCTTGACACAGAGCCAGCAAGACTCCAAATAGAACGTAACAACCCAGAGAGAATGTCCCTCTCAGCTGGGGAAAGTCACAGGTCCCATCTCCTGAACCAGGAGAAGCCTTAAGAAAGGGACCACATCTCCATAAAAAGGAGACTACGCTCTCACCCAAGAAGGGGAAAAGGCTAAAAGGCAGCACCTTCCACAAGCCACGAAGCCACAGGATAAAGGAGAGATCAATCTCCAACTCAGAAGTCCTGTTGAAAGTGATTCCCATAACTAGCCTGCTAACACACAACCAACGTGCAATAGTAGCAGCAGTGACACTGCAAATCCATTCCCCTGCAGAGCAATGAGTTCAAAGAATACTACAGCAAGCTGACCAAGGGAAAGGCCTAATGTGCAACACAAGCCCAACAAGCCACGACACTCAGAAAACCTGGCTAACCAAGACCAGGACAAGTAATCCGAGTAAAAGGACATAACACAAGTTTACAGGAACTGTGGTACCCCGAACCAACCCTGGAGCCTCGAGGTCCGGTAACAACCCACAATGGGATCCACAAGGGAAAATGCTGAATGAAATTCAGCAACCGGAAGCCCCATGGAGAACAGGTCCAAACCCCCAATTGTTTAGACAAACGATACCCGCAAACTTAACACCCCGTCTGAATAACAACCCAGACCACTGGGGATACTAATGCAATATCCAGATCAACCCAGATAACGAGAACACTTGCAAGTCCCGACCTAAGGAAAAGACCACCCCTTGCCAAAGTCCCACTCTCCAAAGGAGCAAAGGCGGAAAAGGTCGTACGACGATGCTAGAGCTTCTAGACACACCAACAGCCTAGAGACAATAAAGCAAGGGGAAACCTTGAGGTCCAAACCACTCGAGCAAAGGTTGGTCTCCACATCACCTCCGTACAAGCGCATGATGACAGGGAGAAAAAGGGCGCAAACCAACCCCAGTTCCGGGAGGAACCCCAAGCAAACTCAAGGAGACCATGCCCAGTGTCCCTAACAGGGAACAAACATCTCCCAGGCCCCTAAAAGGAGACCTAACATGGAGATCACAAGGAAGACCAAAAAGTCTCATAAAAACAGCTAGACAGTACACAGTGGATATGCAATAGCTGCAGCTGGTTACAATCTGCAACCTAACCGCTGCAAGGCAGCCGAACTATCCTTCAAACTACTAGCTGCTGAGGACCAAGTCCAAAGGACAATCCCCAAGCCTCAAAAGAAAAGGCCAAACCGCTCACTTGGCGGTAAGAAGGCGCTAAGCCCTCCAACTCTTCACCACGAGGAGGAGGAACTCTAGGGTCCGACAATACCAGACACCAGATAGAATGACACAGCAGAAACTCCACTGACCCAGTCATCCAAATTGAAGGCTATAAGCACCGAGACAATCCTTCCCGCCTTGTAGACCCACAGGCCCTCTAGAATGCTTAGTTGAATGTAAAACAAATGATAACATGAGCACTCGGCATCTCGACAGGACCAGTCAATCAGGACGACGCCACATGTCTGAACAGCCACAAGACAGAACCGAACCCACAGGACCAGCCTGCACCCGGGTGCTAACAGTCAAGCTGCATAAATCCTCCCTCAGGGAAAACATAGGACTAACGTTTTCCCAAAAACACTTCTGCAGAAGTAATTAATTAAATTTGTTTATTGTCATTGTACAAAGTAAAAAAAACAGAGACAACGAAATTATAATTGAAAATCTAACCAATCCCATACACAGATAGCACTATACTGGTAAGACTAATAGATAACAAAAATTCAAGTGACTTGTGCAAAAAATTTCTATACCGCAAAAATAAACACAATGCAAGTGTAATAAAGTGCAAGTGCAAAAAAATCAGTTCCGTACAAAGGAGTATATATATGTGTAAAAAAAATACAATATAAAAAGTTGGTCATCTTGCTCACATATGTGTATATTTGCATTATGTTTATAATGTGAATCGTGAGTGTTTTATATAAATCACATGTGTATTTTATATTATATGTGTTATGTGAATAAAATGTGAAGTGAAAAAGGACCATTAACAGAATAATCAATTAGATTAAATTAAAACCATTAATTTAGCACTTTCTTCGTTATAGATAAAAAATATAATCATAAGAAGAATAAAAAGATAAAAAACTATGGCCTAGATTTAGAGTTGGGCGGTAGCTGTGAAAACCAGCGTTAGAGGCTCCTAACGCTGGTTTTAGGCTACCTCCGGTATTTGGAGTCATTAAAAAAAGGGTCTAACGCTCACTTTTCAGCCGCGACTTTTCCATACCGCAGATCCCCTTACGTAAATTGCGTATCCTATCTTTTCAATGGGATTTTTCTAACTCCGGTATTTAGAGTCGTGTCTGAAGTGAGCGTTAGACATCTAACGACAAAACTCCAGCCGCAGGAAAAAAGTCAGTAGTTAAGAGCTTTCTGGGCTAACGCCGGTTCATAAAGCTCTTAACTACTGTACTCTAAAGTACACTAACACCCATAAACTACCTATGTACCCCTAAACCGAGGTCCCCCCACATCGCCGCCACTCGATTATATTTTTTTAACCCCTAATCTGCCGACCGCCACCTACGTTATACTTATGTACCCCTAATCTGCTGCCCCTAACACCGCCGACCCCTATATTATATTTATTAACCCCTAACCTGCCCCCCACAACGTCGCAGCCAGCTACCTACAATAATTAACCCCTAATCTGCCGACCGCAAAGCGCCGCTACTTACGTTATCCTTATGTACCCCTAATCTGCTGCCCCTAACACCGCCGACCCCTATATTATATTTATTAACCCCTAATCTGCCCCCCTCAACGTCGCCTCCACCTGCCTACACTTATTAACCCCTAATCTGCCGAGCGGACCGCACCGCTATTATTATAAAGTTATTAACCCCTAATCCGCCTCACTAACCCTATAATAAATAGTATTAACCCCTAATCTGCCCTCCCTAACATCGCCGACACCTAACTTCAATTATTAACCCCTAATCTGCTGACTGGAGCTCACCGCTATTCTAATAAATGTATTAACCCCTAAAGCTAAGTCTAACCCTAACACTAACACCCCCCTAAGTTAAATATAATTTTAATCTAACGAAATTAATTAACTCTTATTTAATAAATTATTCCTATTTAAAGCTAAATACTTACCTGTAAAATAAATCCTAATATAGCTACAATATAAATTATAATTATATTATAGCTATTTTAGGATTAATATTTATTTTACAGGTAACTTTGTATTTATTTTAACCAGGTGCAATAGCTATTAAATAGTTAAGAACTATTTAATAGCTAAAATAGTTAAAATAATTACAAAATGACCTGTAAAATAAATCCTAACCTAAGTTACAATTAAACCTAACACTACACTATCAATAAATTAATTAAATAAAATACCTATAATTATCTACAATTAAACCTAACACTACACTATCAATAAATAAATTAAATACAATACCTACAAATAACTACAATGAAGTACAAAAAATAAAAAAGAACTAAGTAAGGTAAAAGAGCTTTGAACTTTAGTAATTTAGAATAGGGTAGGGCATTTTTTTATTTTGGGGGGCTTTGTTATTTTATTAGGGGGGCTTAGAGTAGGTGTAATTAGTTTAAAATTGTTGTAATATTTTTCTTATGTTTGTAAATATTTTTTTATTTTTTGTAACTTAGTTATTTTTTATTTTTTGTACTTTAGATAGTTTATTTCATTGTAGTTATTTGTAGGTATTGTATTTAATTAATTTATTGATAGTGTAGTGTTAGGTTTAATTGTAGATAATTATAGGTATTTTATTTAATTAATTTATTGATAGTGTAGTGTTAGGTTTAATTGTAACTTAGGTTAGGATTTATTTTACAGGTAATTTTGTAATTATTTTAACTATTTTAGCTATTAAATAGTTCTTAACTATTTAATAGCTATTGTACCTGGTTAAAATAAATACAAAGTTACCTGTAAAATAAATATTAATCCTAAAATAGCTATAATATAATTATAATTTATATTGTAGCTATATTAGGATTTATTTTACAGGTAAGTATTTAGCTTTAAATAGGAATAATTTATTTAATAAGAGTTAATTAATTTCGTTAGATTAAAATTATATTTAACTTAGGGGGGTGTTAGGGTTAGACTTAGCTTTAGGGGTTAATACATTTATTAGAATAGCGGTGAGCTTCAGTCGGCAGATTAGGGGTTAATAATTGAAGTTAGGTGTCGGCGATGTTAGTGAGGCGGATTAGGGGTTAATAACTTTATAATAATAGTGGTGCGGTCCGCTCGGCAGATTAGGGGTTAATAAGGGTAGACAGGTGGAGGCGACGTTGTGGGGGGCAGATTAGGGGTTAATAAATATAATATAGGGGTCGGCGGTGTTAGGGGCAGCAGATTAGGGGTACATAGGGATAATGTAAGTAGCGACGGTTTACGGAGCGGCAGATTAGGGGTTAAAAATAATATGCAGGGGTCAGCGATAGCGGGGGCGGCAGATTAGGGGTTAATAAGTGTAAGGTTAGGGGTGTTTAGACTCGGGGTACATGTTAGATTGTTAGGTGCAGACGTAGGAAGTGTTTCCCCATAGCAAACAATGGGGCTGCGTTAGGAGCTGAACGCGGCTTTTTTGCAGGTGTTAGTTTTTTTTTCAGCTCAAACAGCACCATTGTTTCCTATGGGGGAATCGTGCACGAGCACGTTTTTGAGGCTGGCCGCGTCCGTAAGCAACTCTGGTATCGAGAGTTGAAGCTGCGTTAAATATGCTCTACGCTCCTTTTTTGGAGCCTAACGCAGCCTTTATGTGGACTCTCAATACCAGAGTTATTTTTATGGTGCGGCCAGAAAAAAGCCGGCGTTAGCTTTTCGGGTCGTTACCGACAAAACTCTAAATCTAGCCGTTAGAGCATAAGAAAGATTTTTAAAAGTTATTATTTAGCAGGGTAATGGCTCTTGGAAAGAAACTATTCCTAAACCTAGCATATTTTCCTTTTAAACATCTGTAACGTCTCCCAGATGGTAAAAGGGCAAATAATCTGTTGCTAACATGAAAGGGATCATGAGTAATTCAATAGGCTTTTAAAAGGCTACGTCTGCTTTGAAGATCTTCGATGGAAGGTAACTGAGCACCTATAATATACTGGGCGGTTTTAACTACCCGTTGCAGAGCTTTGCTATCAGAATTAGTACAGTTTCCATACCATACTGTGATACAGTTAGTGAGAATACTCTCAATAGTACAACTATAAAAATTAATTAAAATCTGAGTAGATAAATTAACTTTTTTCAGTGATCTTAAAAAATAGACACGTTGTTGTGCTTTTTTCACTAAAGTTGAGGTATTCAAAGACCAAGTCAAATCTTCAGAGATGTGTATGCCCAGAAACTTGATACATGTTCAACCTCCGTTCCATTTATATAAATGGGCAAATGTAAACATCGATTGGATTTCCTAAAATCAATAATGATTTCTTTAGTTTTCTAAAGTAACAGTATCGATCCCAGTTTAAGATTCCCAAAGGAAAATAAACTAAAATACATCCTAATCGGATAAAAATATAATATAAGGCAACCTGTAGGTTAATGCCCAAAAGAAAACAGGCCTACCGCAGGACCAGCCAAACGGAGCCCTAATCTTCCAAAAAACTGGGAAGGAGCTCAAAAAAACAGTCAGGAGATAACGTCATCCCCACATGTCTAATGAGGTGCACCATTCGAAGCAGACTGAAAATTCCCGTATCCGAGAAGGATAGGATAATTTAATAACTGAAAAACATGTCTGAGTAAGATGCGAAGGCGTGCCATTCTGTAACGAAAGGCACAACACTCAGGGACAGTTACACCCACAGGGAACTGTACAAGCCCTCCCCAAGGCAGTATACCTGGGCAATAGGGCATGAGCACAATCAAGCATAAACGCCTGGACTTTGCAGACGAATAATCCCCAAGAATATGTGGAAGCAAAAACGTGCTGCAACCTCCGTGGGGGGGGGGGGAACAAGCTGCCCCACGTGGAGGAATAATCATAATCTGATTTAACCGCATGTGTATAAGTATGGAGCGGTAGGGAACTCACCTCTTGGAGGACAGTACCCCCAGAGGTGGATGGCTCAGCTGACCCTTGATTCCCCGAGCCCAAGGAACCAAGCACTCTAATACGGCACACCGAACATAACTGATTGACATGCGTCAACGAGGCCAATCCGGATTCTTCCCCGGACAAAGAATCTGAAATTAGAACAGTCTTATTATCAGAATCCTCCGTAACTGAGTCTGAAATTAGAATAGTCTCAGCATCAGAATGCTCCATAACTGGATAGAGAATATGCCAATATGGACTATTTTAATACAAAACAAAATGGCACCTGACACCCACAATGGCTGGGGCACTTACTACCTCCTATGAACCAGACCCCTGCAAACTAGAATTTCTCTGTCGCCACACGGTCAGGAACGTGGAAATGGAGGATGGAACATAATCACACCCGGCCAGAAGGTAAACCGTATAGTCCAAATAAGCACGCCCAACCATAAGGTTGCGTCACTTCCAAAGGCCTTTAGATTCCCGCCATGAGCCCGTTTAACACTACACATAAGCAGATTGAATCACATAACAAACATGATTAACCCCCCCCTTTTCAATAACCACCCATTCCAAGATACTAAAGGTGACTCACTGAGACCCTTATGGTAAGTTAGTCCCGCAAGGTGGTAGCCTCTCGGGAAAACATTAGTACAGTACATTAACGAAGAAATAAAATGAAACAATCTAACCGGAATCTACGCCATGGAACAGGAACATGGCCCTTCAAGTGTGACAGATAGTAGCATCGCTTCGGCAATGAACTTGAGAGAATAAAGCAGGCAGCGGAGCGAAGTTAGACAACGCCGTTTGCTTGAGGAGCTGATAAAATGAGTCAGGATGGTTTCGCAGAAAGACTTCTTGCATCTCTTGACTCTAACTTTCATCCAAGCCCTCACTGAGAGACTGACAGGACTATTTAAAACTCATGTCCCATGTCGAAGAATACTACCCTCCATAAGAGACAAATAAAGTTCAGACACTTCTCTGCCAACCTCCTGTAACGAAAGGCAAAGAATGACAGGGGGATGAGGGGAGAGAGGGAGAAGTATTTAAGCCTTTGGCTGGGGTGTCGTTGCCTCCTCCTGGTGGCCAGGTTCTTATTTCCCAAAAGAAATGAATGCAGCTGTGGACCCTTTCCATTTAAGAAAAAAAACAGTAGTTGGAAGCAAAAATTGTGAGATATTGTATCTAATTTGCATATCTTACCCAGAGTTCCCTAGTGCATTGGCAACAGTGTATACAGAATACTTCTGGAGAAAAGCTTTCAGGTATACTTGCATAGATTTGCTAATTCCATGTCTCATGCTTTTATCTCCACTGTCAAATGAGTATTGCGTTTAGGGCAGGTATCATTGAATAAAATAATTACATTTTTGAAATTATATTCTTCAATTAGGTCAATGGGAAAAAAAAAACTTACTTTTTGGAACAAGACTATTAGAGTTGTCAATGACAATGAACAGGATGAATCACTTCAAGATCCAGATCTTGAAAAATAAACCAGGACCCAAAAGAATCCTGGAGAGCTTCAAGAAAAGGTCTAATAACATATAATTGGTATTATCATGACATTTTTTAATGTTAGGTCTGAAACCTTGAAGTCTACATTCCTTAAATTAGTCTCAATCTGTATTCTAGAGGAAGAGGCTATAAGCAAATTTCTTGGACATCTGATTCCATTGGGTATGGTCTATCATCCTGGTATATTTGGATTTAACCGTAACAGGCTATGCATAGTTCCTATGAAAGGAAAAACATTATACATATAGAGCAGACTTTTGAAAATAAATTTAAACAACACATTAAAAGGAGGGATAAATAAAGTAACCTTACACCCAAATAAAGCAGCTCTTGGAATCAGTTGAATCTTACCCCTCACCAGAGGCTAAAGCAGACTTCAGAAGCGTTAACAATCCATAGAGAATTGGATGAGCGTTAACCCAACAACAGGCTGATCACAAAGACATGCCCAAAATTCTAAGTGCACAAAAAAAATGAAGCACGCTAAAAAATTTGGCAAATACACGTCATTAAAGGGACATAAAACAAGTTGGGATATAGACAAAATAATATAATATGTACTTTAATTACTTTACCTGCAAATTTATACTGCAATGCCTTATCATTAACCCTTTCTTTTTAGTTTCTGAATTGTAGAGCTCTAACCCCACACATTTCCTTTTATGGCTGTAGCTATAGCCACCTTTGTTTTGGTAAAATGTAGAAGTGAATAGGGATTATCTGTTGGAGCATGCTTTGAAGCTGTGAATGCAGTTGAAATACAATGCCTCTGTCTAAACACTAATAAGGGGGTTGGAGTTAGTTGCTCCAGATAGCACAGCTTTGTAACTAATTTTCGTTATTTTTGAAAAAAAAATTAAAATACTAGCCAGCAATTTTTAAACAATTTTTTTATGCAAACTATTTTTATTTAATTAGCCCTTTTAGGATATGCACAGATCTCAACCTGTTTTATGGAACTTTAATGTGTGAAAGAATGACACACTTAATCACGCCAACACGTGAAAAAATTAATGTGGGAAAATAAACCAACGTGATCAGGAAAAGTAATATTGAAATTGCAGACTATCACTATGACAACCATAATAGAAAACAATCACTTGTTTTCCCAAAGACATCCTTAATGTTATGGGAAAGCCAATACAAATTTTCCTATTTTAGCAATAATAGCAAAACTGATTCAAAAGGTATAATAGAGACATAGAAAACTATTATAAATTATTGAGTCTGAAAATTTAGCAAATGGTTCTCAGCAGTGGTTTATTTAGGTTTTGTGCTGCCCTAGGCACTCAAAATTCTAGCACCTGAGACTTCATATCTTTGAGCCCTTATAACTTTTTTGTGCAATATTCTTTTAAAAATACTTTTTATTACATGGTGTTATTATAAGAGTAACTGTACTTTTTAATGCATTTTATCTGTGTTTTGTAACACTTTTTTCTGCTTGGCTGTTTGGTGTTGCACCCTACTGGGAGAGCCACGGGTGGGCAAGAGTTGCCAAAGAGCTAATTGTTTAAAAGTACCAATCATGATAATATAAAAGAATATTAAATGCACTATATGTTCCATAGAACACTCTCAAAACATCAATAAGTGAAGAAAATCTGGAACAACAGAGATATTGCAAAGATCAGGATTACATTTAAAAGTTGATGAGAGGATGAGGAGAGGCTACCAGGGAGGCTACCAATAGGACAACGGCAACACTTAAGACGTTACAGGAATTTACACAAGGTACCGGTCATTCCATGCATTTGACCATCTCCCGTATTCTTCACATGTCCTGGCTATGGGGTAGGGTGGTAAGAACAAAATTGTTTGTAAAAATGTAACATCCAAGTCAGTGTAACTTATGCCAAAAGATTCATTCAGTCCCCTCATCCATGTGCAAAAATGTGTTATAGTTAACTTTTGCCCTAAACTGTAAAATATATGTTTGGCACAAAGGGTTCCAAAGAACATTATACAGACTTTGGATCATGGTGGTTGTAACATCATGCTTCGGGGCTGCCTCTCTTCAGTTGGACCAGCAGCTCCTACCAAGATCGTTAGAATAATTAATAGTTTTAAATATCAAGATATTTTTGCACAAAACCTGCTGACCTCAAAAAGCTGAAGATGAATTCAAACATGACAATGACCCAAAACACACATCCAAGTTGACCAAGGTACGACTTCAGAAAAGGAAAATCAAAGTCTTTAAAAGGCCAAGTCAGAGTCCAGACCTCAATTCCATTAAAAACCTGTGGAATGACCTAAAGAGAGCAGTACACAAAAGACTCCCTCGTTATTTGAAGGAGGAAATTCCAGTCTATATGTGTAAAGTTAATATAGGCTTATTCATAAAGACTTGCTGCTGTAATGAATGCAAAAGGGGCTTCCACAAAAGTATTAGTAGACTTATGCAATCAGGTTGTTGTAGTTTTTTTATTATTATTTATTTAAAATGTTCCAAATAACCATTTTTCTGGATTTTTGTTTGTTGGAAGATCACATTACAGATGAAAAAAATCTGACATTTACATTGCTGTTATTTCTGAATTTACATTTCAATAATCTACAATTGCATATTTGTGTGTAGACTTTTTATATCTGCTGTACTTTTGACTAGCAAGGACTTGGAGGACTTCTAGATTTAATTGTTTGGTTACTAAAGCCTTATTTTTATATTCTTAAAAAACTTACAAAAACTTAAAAAACTTACTAAACTTACTGGTAAACAAGTATTTAATCACATTCTTTTCTCTTACAGAGGTCCTTCATTTTCTTCAGTATGATTTAAAATGTATTTGATATCCCACATTTGAGAAGAAACTAATGGTTCATACAAACGTGCAGACTCTTGTCCATGTCTATGCAATTGTCTATGTTACTTTAAATAATTGTAAAATTAACAAATATTATTTTACTCCAATGACTTAATGGTTGTTAAAAGAGCCTATGAGGAAATAGGTGACATAGGGAGTGCACTAATTCCCCCCTCCTACCCCCCCCCCAAAAAAAAACAAACTTTAAACCAAAACTTGGTAGTATTAAATGATCTGCCTTGTGAATGTTAAGAATTAATAAATAGAAATCACATTAATAAAGTAAGCATGTCACACTTGAAGAAGCAAGCAATTATCAAGTAACGTTTCCATATGCTCGAAAGGCAAACATAATTGAGTCTAGAAGTAATTACATGTTAATTTAAAAGGCAGCTTTTTCAAGTCACTATATTACAAAACATTAAATTGTCCTTATATTGAGTATAGTACTATGCAAAGGAACTACTTCAAATCTTTTAGCAAATGTATTTCTCAGTTGTCACTGAATTGTTAGTTATCTTGGTTTCATGCAGCTCAAACCACTTAAACGGACAGGTACAAAAAAAGAAAATGTATGCTTACCTGATAAATGTATTTCTTGACACAGTGAGTCCACGGATTATCATAATTACTGTTGGGAATATCACTCCTGACCAACAGGAGGAGGCAAAGAGCACCACAACAAAGCTGATAAATATCACTTCCCTACCCAAAACCCCCAGTCATTTGACCAAAGGGAAAGGAATTAACATAAGGTGCAGAGGTGCCTGAGGTTTATAGAAAATAAACTGTATGAAAAATACAGGGCGGGCCATGGACTCACCGTGTCAAAAAATAAATAAATCTATCAAGTAAGCATACATTTTCTTTTCTTTCTAATGACATAGTGAGTCCATGGATCATCATAATTACTGTTGGAAACCAATACCCAAGCCAGAGTACACAGATGATAAGGGAGGGACAAGACAGTTAACCTAAACAGAAGGCACCACTACTTGAAGAACCTTTCTCCCAAAAGAAGCCTCAGCCGAAGCAAAAGTATCGAACTTGTAAAATTTTGAAAAAGTATGTAAAGATGACCAAGTGGCAGCTTTGCAAATCTGTTCCACAGAAGCCTCATTTTTAAAGGCCCAAGAAGAATAAACAGCCCTTGTGGAATAAGCCATGATTTTCTCAGGAGGCTGCTGTCCAGCAGTCTCATATGCAAAACAAATAACACTCCTCAGCCAGAAAGAAAAAGAAGTAGCCGTAGCTTTCTGACCCTTGCGCTTCTCAGAAAAATCAACAAACAAAGAAGAAGACTGGTGAAAATCCTTAGTCGCCTGCAAATAATATTTCAACGCACGAACCACATCCAAGTTGTGCAACAAACGCTCTTTATGGGAAGATGGATTAGCACACAAAGAAGGAACAACGATTTCTTGATTAATATTCCTATATGAAACCACTTTGAGAAGGAAACCTAAGGCAGTTCGCAGTACCACCTTATCAGAATGAAAAATAAGGTAAGTAGATTCACACTGAAACTCTCTGAGCCAAAGAAATTGCAACCAAAAATAAAACCTTCCAGGATAACATCTTAATATCCACAGACTGCATAGGCTCAAATGGAGCCTGTTGAACTCTAAGAACCAAATTAAGACTCCAAGGAGGAGTAAAAAAATTAAACATAGGCCGGATTCTAACAAGAGCCTGACAAAAAACTGAACATCTGGCACGTCCGCCAGATGCTTGTGTAACAAAATAGATAAAGCAGAAATTTGACCCTTCAGGGTTCTTGCAGATAAACTTTTCTCTAGACCCTCCTGGAGAAAAGGCAAAATCCTAGGAATCCTAACTCTACTCCAAGAGTAGCCTCTGGATTCACACCAATACAGATATTTACGCCATATCTTATAGCAAATCTTTCTAGTCACAGGCTTACAAGCCTGAATCATGGTCTCAACCAACTCAGAAACCCCCTGCTTAGAAAGCATCAAGCATCCAATCTCCAAGCAGTCAGCTTCAAAGAAACGAGATTTGGATGAAGGAAGGGCCCCTGAAGCAGAAGGCCATTCCTTAATGGCAGTCTCCAAGACAGAAGAGATGACATCTCCACCAGATCTGCATACCAGATCCTGCGAGGACACGCCGGAACAATAAAAATCACAGACACCCTCTCCTGTCCGATTTGAGCAATGACCCGTGGAAGGAGAGCAAACGGTGGAAAAACATACGCTAGACTGTACTTCCAAAGAACTGCCAGAGCATCTATCAGTACATCCCGAGGAACCCTTGACCTCGACCCGCACCTCAAAAGCTTGGCATTCTGACGAGATGCCGAGAGATCCAGCTCCAGCGGCCCCTACTTGAGAATCAAGCTGGAAAACGCCTCCAAATAGAGCTCCCACTCCCCGGATGAAAGGTCTGTCTTCTCAGAAAATCCGCTTCCCAATTGTCCACCCCTGGAATGTGGATCGCAGACAGACAGCAATTGTGAGTCTCCGCCCACTGAATAATCTTGGCTACCTGTGTCATGGCCAAGGAATTCTGAGATCCTCCCTGATAACTGATCCAGAAACCCAAGTGCTGAGCCAGCACTACTGTGTGGGTGCTCATGAGACTGAGGTGTACTGCCAGACCCCTCCAAATACCAGTATACACAAGTGTCCACAGCAACTCTTGAAGAAATAATAATCTTTTATATATTTCTTAAAGAGGTGCTGTGGACACTTTTGTGTCCCTGATGATTGATGTAAGCCACTGAGGTTATGTTGTCCGACTGAACTCTGATAAACTGGACTGAAGCTGAGTCCAGGCCAGAAGAGCATTGAAGATTTCCCTCAGTTCTAGGAAGATACGTAAAAGTACTTATTCAGCTTATTAGACTTAGGAGTCACTATGACCGTCGTGTCAGTGACATCCAAAGTAGTCAAAACCTCCTTAAACAACAAATGGAAGTGCTCTAGCTTAAACCTGAAGGATACAACTTCAGCATCAGAAGGAGGAAAAACACTGCGACTTCACCCTCAGATGCTACAGAAGTATCTTCCTCCTCAGACTTATGGGAAGAAACATTCAACATAGCCGCAACTGAATTAGAAACCTTACTCACTGACTCCCTAAATTTCCTTTTACACTTCCCCTGCAGCAAAGAAAAAAAGCAGACAGAGAGTCAGATACCGCAGAGGATATGTGGATAGCCATGCCTTGCAATGTAACTCCAACCGGAGTAAGAGAGGAAACGCAGGGCACTGCATGTGAAGACGGTAAGAATTGGGACGCTTGATGAGAAAGTTGCGGCATAGCTTGAACAGGAGACCCCTGAACAGCATCCGCCTTAGACAATGATGGCTCAGATTCAAAAAGTCTATCCCTGTAATGCAATGTTCTTTCAATACATGAGGAACAAAAACAGAATTTATGCTTACCTGATAAATTACTTTCTCCAACGGTGTGTCCGGTCCACGGCGTCATCCTTACTTGTGGGAATATCTCTTCCCCAACAGGAAATGGCAAAGAGTCCCAGCAAAGCTGGCCATATAGTCCCTCCTAGGCTCTGCCCACCCCAGTCATTCGACCGACGGACAGGAGGAAAAATATAGGAGAAACCATATGGTACCGTGGTGACTGTAGTTAGAGAAAATAATTCATCAGACCTGATTAAAAAAACCAGGGCTGGCCGTGGACCGGAAACACCGTTGGAGAAAGTAATTTATCAGGTAAGCATAAATTCTGTTTTCTCCAACATTGGTGTGTCCGGTTCACGGCGTCATCCTTACTTGTGGGAACCAATACCAAAGCTTTAGGACACGGATGAAGGGAGGGAGCAAATCAGGTTACCTAAACGGAAGGCACCACGGCTTGCAAAACCTTTCTCCCAAAAATAGCCTCCGAAGAAGCAAAAGTATCAAATTTGTAAAATTTGGCAAAAGTGTGCAGTGAAGACCAAGTCGCTGCCTTACATATCTGATCAACAGAAGCCTCGTTCTTGAAGGCCCATGTGGAAGCCACAGCCCTAGTGGAGTGAGCTGTGATTCTTTCAGGAGGCTGCCGTCCGACAGTCTTGTAAGCCAATCGGATGATGCTTTTAAGCCAAAAGGAAAGAGAGGTAGAAGTAGCTTTTTGACCTCTCCTTTTACCAGAATAGACGACAAACAGAGAAGATGTTTGTCTGAAATCTTTTGTAGCTTCTAAATAGAATTTTAGAGCACGGACTACGTCCAAATTGTGTAACAAACGTTCCTTCTTTGAAACTGGATTCGGACACAAAGAAGGTACAACTATCTCCTGGTTAATATTTTTGTTAGAAACAACCTTTGGAAGAAAACCAGGCTTAGTACGCAAAACCACCTTATCTGCATGGAACACCAGATAGGGCGGAGAACACTGCAGAGCAGATAACTCTGAAACTCTTCTAGCAGAAGAAATAGCAACCAAAAACAAAACTTTCCAAGATAACTTAATATCTATGGAATGTAGAGGTTCAAACGGAACCCCTTGAAGAACTGAAAGAACTAGATTTAAACTCCAGGGAGGAGTCAAAGGTCTGTAAACAGGCTTGATCCTAACCAGAGCCTGAACAAATGCTTGAACATCTGGCATAGCTGCCAGTCGTTTGTGTAGTAAGACAGATAAAGCAGAAATCTGTCCCTTTAGAGAACTCGCAGATAATCCTTTATCCAAACCTTCTTGCAGAAAGGAAAGAATCTTAGGAATTTTTATCTTATTCCAAGGGAATCCCTTGGATTCACACCAACAGATATATCTTTTCCATATTTTATGGTAAATCTTTGTAGTTACCGGTTTTCTGGCCTGAACCAGAGTATCAATCACAGAATCTGAAAACCCACGCTTTGATAGAATCAAGCGATCAATCTCCAAGCCGTCAGCTGGAGGGAGACCAGATTTGGATGTTCGAATGGACCCTGAACAAGAAGGTCCTGTCTCAAAGGTAGCTTCCATGGTGGAACCGATGACATATTCACCAGATCTGCATACCAAGTCCTGCGTGGCCACGCAGGAGCTATCAAGATCACAGAGACCCTCACCTGTTTGATCCTGGCTACCAGCCTGGGAATGAGAGGAAACGGTGGGAACACATAAGCTAGGTTGAAGGTCCAAGGCGCTACTAGTGCATCCACTAGAGTCGCGTTGGTATCCCTGGATCTGGACCCGTAGCAAGGAACCTTGAAGTTCTGACGAGACGCCATCAGATCCATGTCTGGAATGCCCCATAATTGAGTCAACTGGGCAAAAATCTCCGGGTGGAGTTCCCACTCCCCCGGATGGACTGTCTGATGACTCAGATAATCCGCTTCCCAGTTTTCCACACCTGGGATGTGGATCGCAGATAGATGGCAGGAGTGATTCTCCGCCCATTGTATTATTTTGGTTACTTCTTTCATCGCCAGGGAACTCCTTGTTCCCCCCTGATGATTGATATACGCAACAGTCGTCATGTTGTCTGATTGGAATCTTATGAATCTGGCCTTTGCAAGCTGAGGCCAAGCCCTGAGAGCATTGAATATCGCTCTTAGTTCCAGAATGTTTATCGGGAGAAGAGACTCTTAGTCCCTGAGCTTTCAGGGATTCCCAGACCGCACCCCAGCCCACTAGACTGGCGTCGGTCGTGACAATGACCCACTCTGGTCTGCGGAAGCTCATTCCCTGGGATAGGTGGTCCAGGGATATCCACCAACGGAGTGATTCTCTGGTCTTCTGATCTACTTGAATCACTGGAGACAAGTCTGTATAGTCCCCATTCCACTGTTTCAGCATGCACAGTTGTAATAGTCTTAGATGAATTCGCACAAAAGGAACTATGTCCATTGCTGCAACCATCAACCCTACTACTTCCATGCACTGAGCTATGGAAGGACGTGGAACAGAATGAAGAACTTGACAAGCGCTTAGAAGTTTTGACTTTCTGACATCTGTCAGAAAGATCCTCATTTCTAAGGAATCTATTATTGTTCCCAGGAAGGGAACTCTTGTTGACGGAGACAGAGAACTTTTTCTATGTTCACCTTCCATCCGTGAAATCTGAGAAAGGCCAGAACGATGTCTGTATGAGCCTTTGCTTTTGAAAGGGACGACGCTTGTATTAGAATGTCGTCCAAGTATTGTACTACTGCAATGCCCCTCGGTCTTAGAACCGCTAGAAGGGACCCGAGTACCTTTGTGAAAATCCTTGGAGCAGTGGCTAATCCGAATGGGAGGGCCACAAACTGGTAATGTTTGTCCAGAAAGGCGAACCTTAGGAACTGATGATGTTCTTTGTGGATAGGAATATGTAGGTACGCATCCTTTAGATCCATGGTAGTCATAAATTGACCTTCCTGGATAGTGGGTAGAATCGTTCGAATGGTTTCCATCTTGAACGATGGTACCCTGAGAAATTTGTTTAGGATCTTTAAATCCAGAATTGGTCTGAAGGTTCCCTCTTTTTTGGGAACTACGAACAGATTTGAGTAAAATCCCATTCCTTGTTCCGTCATTGGAACTGGGTGTATCACTCCCATCTTTAGCAGGTCTTCTACACAATGTAAGAACGCCTGTCTCTTTATTTGGTTTGAGGATAAGTGAGACATGTGGGACCTTCCCCTTGGGGGTAGTTCCTTGAATTCCAGAAGATAACCCTGAGAAACTATTTCTAGCGTCCAGGGATCCTGAACATCTCTTGCCCAAGCCTGAGCAAAGAGAGAGAGTCTGCCCCCCACTAGATCCGGTCCCGGATCGGGGGCTACTCCTTCATGCTGTTTTGTTAGCGGTAGCAGGCTTCTTGGTCTGCTTACCCTTGTTCCAGCCTTGCATCGGTTTCCAGGCTGGTTTGGACTGTGAGGCATTACCCTCTTGCTTAGAGGATGCAGAATTAGAGGCCGGTCCGTTCCTGAAATTACGAAAGGAACGAAAATTAGACTTATTCTTGGCCTTGAAAAGCCTATCTTGTGGGAGGGCGTGGACCTTTCCCCCAGTGATGTCTGAGATAAACTCTTTCAATTCTGGTCCAAAGAGAGTTTTACCCTTGAAGGGGATGTTAAGCAATTTTGTCTTGGATAATACATCCGCTGACCAAGACTTCAGCCAAAGCGCTCTGCGCGCCACAATTGCAAACCCTGAATTTTTCGCCGCTAATCTAGCTAATTGCAAAGCGGCATCTAAAATAAAAGAGTTAGCCAACTTAAGTGCGTGAACTCTGTCCATAACCTCCTCATATGGAGTCTCTCTACTGAGCGACCTTTCTAGTTCCTCGAACCAGAACCACGCTGCTGTAGTGACAGGAACAATGCACGAAATGGGTTGTAGAAGGTAACCTTGCTGTACAAAAATCTTTTTAAGCAAACCTTCCAATTTTTTAATCCATAGGATCTTTGAAAGCACAACTATCTTCGATAGGAATTGTAGTGCGCTTGTTTAGAGTAGAAACTGCTCCCTCGACCTTAGGGACTGTCTGCCATAAGTCCTTTCTGGGGTCGACCATAGGAAATAATTTCTTAAATATAGGAGGGGGAACAAAAGGTATGCCAGGCTTCTCCCACTCCTTATTCACTATGTTCGCCACCCGCTTGGGTATAGGAAAAGCGTCGGGGTGCACCGGAACCTCTAGGAACTTGTCCATCTTGCATAATTTTTCTGGAATGACCAAGTTGTCACAATCATCCAGAGTAGAGAACACCTCCTTAAGCAGTGCGCAGAGATGTTCTAATTTAAATTTAAATGTCACAACATCAGGTTCAGCCTGTTGAGAAGTTTTTCCTGAATCTGAAATTTCCCCATCTGACAAAACCTCCCTCATGGCCCCTTCAGATTGGTGTGAGGGTATGACAGAACAATTATCATCAGCGCCCTCCTGCTCTTCAGTGTTTAAAACAGAGCAATCGCGCTTTCTCTAATATGCAGGCATTTTGGATAAAATATTTGCTATGGAGTTATCCATTACAGCCGCCAATTGTTGCATGGTAATAAGCATTGGCGCGCTAGAAGTACTAGGGGCCTCCTGCGTGGGCAAAACTGGTATAGACATAGAAGGAGATGATGTAGAACCATGTCTACTCCCTTCATCTGAGGAATCATCTTGGGCAATTTCATTATCTGTGGCAGTACTGTCCTTACTTTGTTTGGACGCTATGGCACAATTATCACACAATTTTGAAGGGGGAGACACATTGACTTTCATACATATAGAACATAGCTTATCTGAAGGCACAGACATGTTAAACAGGCTTAAACTTGTCAAAGCACAAAAACCGTTTTAAAACAAAACCGTTACTGTCTCTTTAAATTTTAAACAGAGCACACTTTATTACTGAATATGTGAAAATATATGAAGGAATTGTTCAAAATTTACCAAAATTTCACCACAGTGTCTTAAAGCATTAAAAGTATTGCACACCAATTTACAGAGCTTTAACCCTTAAAATAACGAAACCGGAGCCGGTTAGAGATTTAACCCCTATACAGTCCCAGCTACAGCCTTTGCTGTGACTTTACCAAGCCCAGAGGGGAATACGATACCAAATGACGCCTTCTAGGAACTTTTCCAACTACTTTCAGGTCCTCACACATGCATCTGCATGTCTTGCACTCAAAAACAACTGCGCAGTAATGGCGCGAAAATGAGGCTCAGCCTACAACTGGGAAGGCCCTTCCTGACTTGAAAAGGTGTCTAACATAGTGCCTGATGTTAAAAAACGTTCCCCAAGTTTATAAGTGTGAATTATCAGCAAAAACATGTATAAAATGTCCAAATAAAGCAATCGATTTAGCCCATAAAAGTGTCTACCAGTTTTATAGCCCATATTAAGCCCTTTATTCTGTTTGAGACTAAGAAAATGGCTTACCGGTCCCCATGAGGGGAAATGACAGCCTTCCAGCATTACACAGTCTTGTTAGAAATATGGCTAGTCATACCTTAAGCAGAAAAGTCTGCTAACTGTTTCCCCCAACTGAAGTTACTTCATCTCAACAGTCCTATGTGGAAACAGCAATCGATTTTAGTTACTGTCTGCTAAAATCATCTTCCTCTCACAAACAGAAATCTTCATTTTTTTCTGTTTCAGAGTAAATAGTACATACCAGCACTATTTTAAAATAACAAACTCTTGATAGTAGAATAAAAAACAACAACTAAACACCACATACTCTTAACCATCTCCGTGGAGATGTTGCCTGTGCAACGGCAAAGAGAATGACTGGGGTGGGCGGAGCCTAGGAGGGACTATATGGCCAGCTTTGCTGGGACTCTTTGCCATTTCCTGTTGGGGAAGAGATATTCCCACAAGTAAGGATGACGCCGTGGACCGGACACACCAATGTTGGAGAAAAGGGATTGGTGGTTCCACATTACCATCAAAACACAATGCACAAGTAACATCTAACCGGATCTCTTGATCCATCTTAACACAATAATTAAAAAATAAAATAAAATACCTTAAACTTTTTGTCAATTTAGAAACTAATGCTAAAAAAAAATGTTACTGTCCCTTTAAAATTTAAAGTAACAAATATTTAATTGCAAAGCAATGTCTCTAACACTCAAGCAGCCTCTACACCTCAGCAAGCCTTGCTGAGGTGCCTACCTGTCCTGCTGACTACCGGAGCAACTGCAGAGAAAAGATCCAGACTCAATACCCTCCAGATAGCAGACAGATGCTCACACAGACCACAGAGCCGAACCAAACACCTGTTGAAAATAAAGAAAGACTGAATAAAATTACACAGGCTTTCCAAATAGGGCAGCAAAAAACTGTTTGAGAGGCACAGTGGGGATTATACCAAATGCTTAAAAGCCACCACTGCTCTACTGAAGAGACTGACATGGACTATGGCTAAACCCCAGAAAAAGATAAGAGCAAACCTGCTCTGCTTTAAAATACTCTTGATCGAAGAAATTCTTTCAGACACCTAAACTTTACCACCTCCTTACAACTGTTACAGGCAAAGAGAATGACTGGGGTTTGTGGGTAGGGAAGTGATATTTATCAGCTTTGCTGTGGTGCTCTTTACCTCCTCCTGCTGGTCAGGAGTGATATTCCCAACAGTAATTATGATGATCCATGGACTCACCGTGTCATTAGAAAGAAAAACAAAATGTATGCTTACCTGATAAATTCCTTTCTCCTGTAGTGTGGTCAGTCCACGGGTCATCATTACTTCTGGGATATTAACTCCTCCCCAACAGGAAGTGCAAGAGGATTCACCCAGCAGAGCTGCTATATAGCTCCTCCCCTCTACGTCACCTCCAGTCATTCGACCAAGGACCAACGAGAAAGGAGAAGCCAAAGGGTGTAGTGGTGACTGGAGTATAATTCAAATTTTTTTTACCTGCCATAAAAAACAGGGCGGGCCGTGGACTGACCACACTACAGGAGAAAGGAATTTATCAGGTAAGCATAAATTTTGTTTTCTCCTGTTAAGTGTGGTCAGTCCACGGGTCATCATTACTTCTGGGATACCAATACCAAAGCTAAAGTACACGGATGACGGGAGGGACAGGCAGGCTCTTTATACGGAAGGAACCACTGCCTGAAGAACCTTTCTCCCAAAAACAGCCTCCGAAGAAGCAAAAGTGTCAAATTTGTAAAATTTGGAAAAAGTATGAAGAGAAGACCAAGTTGCAGCCTTGCAAATCTGTTCAACAGAAGCCTCATTCTTAAAGGCCCAAGTGGAAGCCACAGCTCTAGTAGAATGTGCTGTAATTCTTTCAGGAGGCTGCTGTCCAGCAGTCTCATAGGCTAACCGTATTATGCTACGAAGCCAAAAGGAAAGAGAGGTAGCCGAAGCTTTTTGACCTCTCCTCTGACCAGAATAAATGACAAACAGGGAAGACGTTTGTCGAAAATCCTTAGTTGCCTGTAGATAAAATTTCAGGGCACGGACTACATCTAGATTGTGTAGCAGACGTTCCTTCTTCGAAGAAGGATTAGGACACAAAGATGGAACCACAATCTCTTGATTGATATTCCTGTTAGTGACCACCTTAGGTAGGAACCCAGGTTTAGTACGCAGAACTACCTTGTCTGAATGAAAAATCAGATAAGGAGAATCACAATGTAAGGCAGATAACTCAGAGACTCTTCGAGCCGAGGAAATCGCCATTAAAAACAGAACTTTCCAAGATAACAGCTTGATATCAATGGAATGAAGGGGTTCAAACGGAACACCCTGTAAAACATTAAGAACTAAGTTCAAACTCCATGGTGGAGCAACAGTTTTAAACACAGGCTTGATCCTAGCTAAAGCCTGACAAAAAGCTTGAACGTCCGGAACTTCTGACAGACGTTTGTGTAAAAGAATGGACAGAGCTGAAATCTGTCCCTTTAAGGAACTAGCGGATAAACCCTTTTCTAAACCTTCTTGTAGAAAGGACAATATCCTCGGAATCCTAACCTTACTCCATGAGTAACTCTTGGATTCGCACCAATATAAGTATTTGCGCCATATCTTATGGTAAATCTTTCTGGTAACAGGCTTCCTAGCCTGTATTAAGGTATCAATAACTGACTCAGAAAAACCACGTTTTGATAAAATCAAGCGTTCAATTTCCAAGCAGTCAGCTTCAGAGAAATTAGATTTTGATGTTTGAAGGGACCCTGGATCAGAAGGTCCTGTTTCAGAGGTAGAGACCAAGGTGGACAGGATGACATGTCCACTAGATCTGCATACCAAGTCCTGCGTGGCCATGCAGGCGCTATTAGAATCACTGATGCTCTCTCCTGTTTGATTCTGGCAATCAATCGAGGAAGCATCGGGAAGGGTGGAAACACATAAGCCATCCCGAAGGTCCAAGGTGCTGTCAAAGCATCTATCAGAACCACTCCCGGATCCCTGGATCTGGACCCGTAACGAGGAAGCTTGGCGTTCTGTCGAGACGCCATGAGATCTATCTCTGGTTTGCCCCAACGTCGAAGTATTTGGGCAAAGACCTCCGGATGAAGTTCCCACTCCCCCGGATGAAAAGTCTGACGACTTAAGAAATCCGCCTCCCAGTTCTCCACTCCCGGGATGTGGATTGCTGACAGGTGGCAAGAGTGAGACTCTGCCCAGCGAATTATCTTTGATACTTCCATCATTGCTAGGGAGCTTCTTGTCCCTCCCTGATGGTTGATGTAAGCTACAGTCGTGATGTTGTCCGACTGAAACCTGATGAACCCCCGAGTTGTTAACTGGGGCCAAGCCAGAAGGGCATTGAGAACTGCTCTCAATTCCAGAATGTTTATTGGTAGGAGACTCTCCTCCTGATTCCATTGTCCCTGAGCCTTCAGAGAATTCCAGACAGCGCCCCAACCTAGTAGGCTGGCGTCTGTTGTTACAATTGTCCAGTCCGGCCTGCTGAATGGCATCCCCCTGGACAGATGTGGCCGAGAAAGCCACCATAGAAGAGAATTTCTGGTCTCTTGATCCAGATTCAGAGTAGGGGACAAGTCTGAGTAATCCCCATTCCACTGACTTAGCATGCACAATTGCAGCGGTCTGAGATGTAGGCGTGCAAAGGGTACTATGTCCATTGCCGCTACCATTAAGCCGATCACCTCCATGCATTGAGCTACTGACGGGTGTTGAATGGAATGAAGGACACGGCATGCATCTTGAAGCTTTGTTAACCTGTCTTCTGTCAGGTAAATCTTCATTTCTACAGAATCTATAAGAGTCCCCAAGAAGGGAACTCTTGTGAGTGGAAAGAGAGAACTCTTCTTTTCGTTCACCTTCCATCCATGCGACCTTAGAAATGCCAGTACTAACTCTGTATGAGACTTGGCAGTTTGAAAGCTTGAAGCTTGTATCAGAATGTCGTCTAGGTACAGAGCTACCGCAATTCCTCGCGGTCTTAGTACCGCCAGAAGAGCACCCAGAACCTTTGTGAAGATTCTCGGAGCCGTAGCCAATCCGAATGGAAGAGCTACAAACTGGTAATGCCTGTCTAGAAAGGCAAACCTTAGATACCAGTAATGATCTTTGTGAATCGGTATGTGAAGGTAAGCATCCTTTAAATCCACTGTGGTCATGTACTGACCCTTTTGGATCATGGGTAAAATTGTCCGAATAGTTTCCATTTTGAACGATGGAACTCTTAGGAATTTGTTTAGGATCTTTAAATCCAAGATTGGCCTGAAAGTTCCCTCTTTTTTGGGAACCACAAACAGATTTGAGTAAAACCCTTGTCCTTGTTCCGACCGCGGAACCGGATGGATCACTCCCATTAATAAAAGATCTTGTACGCAGCGTAGAAACGCCTCTTTCTTTATTTGGTTTGTTGACAACCTTGACAGATGAAATCTCCCTCTTGGGGGAGAGAATTTGAAGTCCAGAAGGTATCCCTGAGATATGATCTCTAACGCCCAGGGATCCTGGACATCTCTTGCCCAAGCCTGGGCGAAGAGAGAAAGTCTGCCCCCCACTAGATCCGTTCCCGGATCGGGGGCCCTCGATTCATGCTGTCTTAGGGGCAGCAGCAGGTTTCCTGGCCTGCTTGCCCTTGTTCCAGGACTGGTTAGGTCTCCAGCCTTGTCTGTAGTGAGCAACAGCTCCTTCCTGTTTTGGTGCAGAGGAAGTTGATGCTGCTCCTGCTTTGAAATTACGAAAGGAACGAAAATTAGACTGTCTAGCCTTAGGTTTGGCTCTGTCTTGAGGCAGGGCATGGCCTTTACCTCCTGTAATGTCAGCGATAATTTCTTTCAACCCGGGCCCGAATAAGGTCTGCCCTTTGAAAGGTATATTAAGCAATTTAGATTTAGAAGTAACGTCAGCTGACCAGGATTTTAGCCACAGTGCTCTGCGCGCCTGAATGGCGAATCCGGAATTCTTAGCCGTAAGTTTAGTTAAATGTACTACGGCATCTGAAATAAATGAGTTAGCTAACTTAAGGGCTTTAAGTTTGTGTGTAATCTCATCTAATGGAGCTGATTCAAGTGTCTCTTCCAGAGACTCAAACCAAAATGCTGCTGCAGCCGTGACAGGCGCAATGCATGCAAGAGGTTGCAATATAAAACCTTGTTGAACAAACATTTTCTTAAGGTAACCCTCTAATTTTTTATCCATTGGATCTGAAAAGGCACAGCTATCCTCCACCGGGATAGTGGTACGCTTAGCTAAAGTAGAAACTGCTCCCTCCACCTTAGGGACCGTTTGCCATAAGTCCCGTGTGGTGGCGTCTATTGGAAACATCTTTCTAAATATCGGAGGGGGTGAGAACGGCACACCGGGTCTATCCCACTCCTTAGTAACAATTTCAGTAAGTCTCTTAGGTATAGGAAAAACGTCAGTACTCGCCGGTACCGCAAAATATTTATCCAACCTACACATTTTCTCTGGTATTGCAACTGTGTTACAATCATTCAGAGCCGCTAACACCTCCCCTAGTAATACACGGAGGTTTTCCAGCTTAAATTTAAAATTTGAAATATCTGAATCCAGTTTGTTTGGATCAGAACCGTCACCCGCAGAATGAAGCTCTCCGTCCTCATGTTCTGCAAATTGTGACGCAGTGTCTGACATGGCCCTAATATTATCAGCGCACTCTGTTCTCACCCCAGAGTGATCACGCTTACCTCTTAGTTCTGGTAATTTAGCCAAAACTTCAGTCATAACAGTAGCCATATCCTGTAATGTGATTTGTAATGGCCGCCCAGATGTACTCGGCGCTACAATATCACGCACCTCCCGAGCGGGAGATGCAGGTACTGACACGTGAGGCGAGTTTGTCGGCATAACTCTCCCCTCGTTGTTTGGTGAAATATGTTCAATTTGTACAGATTGACTTTTATTTAAAGTAGCATCAATGCAGTTAGTACATAAATTTCTATTGGGCTCCACTTTGGCTTTAGCACATATAGCACAGATATCTTCCTCTGAATCAGACATGTTTAACACACTAGCAAATAAACTAGCAACTTGGAAATACTTTTCAAGTAATTTACTATAATATGAAAACGTACTGTGCCTATAAGAAGCACAGAAAAAGTTATGACAGTTGAAAATTAATAAACTGAAAAGTTATAGCATCAAATCTTTGTAAAAAACACAATTTTAGCAAAGGATTGCTCCCATTAGCAAAGGATAACTAACCCTGATAGCAGAAAAAAAAATAAAATACAGAAATAAACGTTTTTTATCACAGTCAACTACAATCTCACAGCTCTGCTGTGAGTGATTACCTCCCTCAAAACAAGTTTTGAAGACCCCTGAGTTCTGTAGAGATGAACCGGATCATGCAGGGAAGACAAACTTCTGACTGAATTTTTTGATGCGTAGCAAAAGCGCCAAAAAAGGCCCCTCCCCTTCACACATAACAGTGAGAGAGATCAGTAAACTGTCATAAATTAAATAAAACGACTGCCAAGTGGAAAAAAATAGTGCCCAAAACATTTTTTTCACCCAGTACCTCAGAAAATTAAACGATTTTACATGCCAGCAAAAAACGTTTAACATTAATAAATTAAGTGTTATTAAAAAGCCTGTTGCTAGTCCCTGCAAATTAGGCTAAAGTTTTATGCATACAGTATAATTCCAGTGAAGTGCCATTCCCCAGAATACTGAAGTGTAAAATATACATACATGACAGCCTGATACCAGTTGCTGCTACTGCATTTAAGGCTGAGTTTACATTATATCGGTATGGCAGAATTTTCTCATCAATTCCATTGTCAGAAAATAATAAGCTGCTACATACCTCTTTGCAGATTAATCTGCCCGCTGTCCCCTGATCTGAAGTTTACCTCTCCTCAGATGGCCGAGAAACAGCAATATGATCTTAACTACGCCGGCTAAAATCATAGAAAAAAACATAATTTATGTAAGAACTTACCTGATAAATTCATTTCTTTCATATTAGCAAGAGTCCATGAGCTAGTGACGTATGGGATATACATTCCTACCAGGAGGGGCAAATTTTCCCAAACCTTAAAATGCCTATAAATACACCCCTCACCACACCCACAATTCAGTTTAACGAATAGCCAAGAAGTGGGGTGATAAGAAAAAAGTGCGAAAGCATATAAAATAAGGAATTGGAATAATTGTGCTTTATACAAAAAAATCAAAACCACCACAAAAAAGGGCGGGCCTCATGGACTCTTGCTAATATGAAAGAAATGAATTTATCAGGTAAGTTCTTACATAAATTATGTTTTCTTTCATGTAATTAGCAAGAGTCCATGAGCTAGTGACGTATGGGATAATGATTACCCAAGATGTGGATCTTTCCACGCAAGAGTCACTAGAGAGGGAGGGATAAAATAAAGACAGCCAATTCCTGCTGAAAATAATCCACACCCAGAATAAAATTTTAATGAAAAAACATAAGCAGAAGATTCAAACTGAAAACACTGCCTGAAGTACGTTTCTACCAAAAACTGCTTCAAAAGAAGAAAACACAACAAAATGGTAGAATTTAGTAAAATTATGCAAAGAGGACCAAGTTGCTGCTTTGCAAATCTGATCAACCGAAGCTTCATTCCTAAACGCCCAGGAAGTAGAAACTGACCAAGTAGAATGAGCTGTAATCCTTTGAGGCGGAGTGTTACCCGACTCAACATAGGCATGATGAAATAAAGATTTCAACCAAGATGCCAAAGAAATGGCAGAAGCTTTCTGGCCTTTTCTAGAACCGGAAAAGATGACAAATAGACTAGAAGTCTTTCGGAAAGACTTAGTAGCTTCAACATAATATTACAAAGCTCTAACAGCATCCAAAGAATGCAATGATTTCTCCTTAGAATTCATAGGATCAGGACATAATGAAGGAACCACAATTTCTCTACTAATGTTGTTAGAATTCACAACCTTAGGTAAAAAATTCAAAAGAAGTTCGCAGCACCGCCTTATCCTGATGCAAAATCAGAAAAGGAGACTCACAAAAAAGAGTAGATAATTCAGAGACTCTTCTGGCAGAAGAGATTGCCAAAAGAAACAAAACTTTCCAAGAAAGTAATATAATGACCAAAGAATGCATGGGTTCAAAAGGAAGAGCTTGAAGAGCCCCCAGAACCAAATTCAAACTCCAAGGAGGAGAAATTGACTTAATGACAGGTTTTATACGAACCAAAGGTTGAACAAAACAATAAATATCAGGAAGATTAGCAAACCTTCTGTGAAAAAGAACAGAAAGAGCAGAGATTTGTCTTTCAAGGAACTTGCGGACAAACCTTTATCTAAACCATCCTGAAGAAACTGTAAAATTCTCGGTATTCAAAAAGAATGCCAAGAAAAAAGATGAGAAAGACACTAAGAAATATAAGTCTTCCAGACTCTATAATATATCTCTCTAGATACAGATTTACGAGCCTGTCACATAGTATCAATCACTGAGTCAGAGAAACCTCTTTGACCAAGAATCAAGCGTTCAAACTCCATACCTTAAAATTAAGGTTTTGAGACAGAAAGACTGGTCTTAACGGAAGAGTCCATGGTTGGCAAGAGGCCATCCGGACAAGATCCGCATACCAAAACCTGTGAGGCCATGCTGGAGCTACCAGCAGAACAAACGAGCATTCCTTTAGAATATTGGAGAATACCCTTGGAAGAAGAACTAGAGGCGGAAAGATATAGGCAGGATGACACTTGTAAGGAAGAAATAATGCATCCACTGCCTCCGCCCGAGGATCCCGGGATCCGGACAGATACCAGGGAAGTTTCTTGTTTAGATGAGAAGCCATCAGATCTATTTCTGGGAGTTCCCACATTTGAACAATCTGAGGAAATACCTCTGGGTGAAGAGACCATTCGCCCAGGTGCAACGTTTGGCGACTGAGATAATCCGCTTTCCAATTGTCCATACCTGGGATATGAACCGCAGAGATTAGACAGGAGCTGGATTCCGCCCAAACCAAAATTCGAGATACTTCTTTCATAACCAGAGGACTGTGAGTCCCTCCTTGATGATTGATGTATGCCACAGTTGTGACATTGTCTATCTGAAAACAAATGAACAACTCTCTCTTCAGAAGAGGCCAAGACTGAAAAGCTCTGAAAATTGCACGGAGTTCCAAAATACTGATCGGAAATCTCACCTCCTGAGATTCCCAAACCCCTTGTGCCGTCAGATACCCCCACACAGCTCCCCAACCTGTAAGACTTGCATCTGTTGAGATTATAATCCAGGTCGGAAGAACAAGAAGCCCCCTGAACTAAACGATGGTGATCTGTCCACCATGTCAGAGAGTGTCGTATAATCGGTTTAAAGATATTAATTGAGATATCTTTGAGTAATCCCTGCACCATTGGTTCAGCATACAGAGCTGAAGAGGTCGCATGTGAAAACGAGCAAAGGAGATCGCATCTGATGCGGCAGTCCTAAGACCTAAAATTTCCATGCATAAGGCTACGAAAGGGAAAGATTGTGACTGAAGGTTTTGACAAGCTGATATCAATGTTAAACTTCTCTTGTCTGACAAGGACAGAGTCATAGACACTGAATCTATCTAGAAACCTAAAAAGGTTACCCTTGTCTGAGGAATCAATGAACTGATTAGTAAATTGAACCTCCAACCATGAACTTGAAGAAACAACACAAGTCGATACGTATGAGATTCTTCGAAAATGAGAAGACTGAGCAAATACCAAGATATCGTCCAAATAAGGAAATACCAAAACCCTGTTCTCTGATTACAGAAAGAAGGGCACCGAGAACCTTTGAAAAAAATTCTTGGAACTGAGGCTAGGCCAAACGGTAGAGCCAAAAAAACTGGTAATGCTTGTCTAAAAAGAGAATCTCAGACACTAAAAGTGATCTGGATGAATCGGAATATGCAGATACACATCCTGTAAATCTATTGTAGACATATAATGCCCTTGCTAAACAAAAAACAGGATAGTCCTACAGTAACCATCTTGAATGTTGGTATCCTTACATAACGATTCAATATTGATAGATCCGGAACTGGTCTGAAGGAATTGACCTTCTTGGTACAATGAAGAGATAAAATAAAACCCCAGCCCCTGTTCCAGAACTGGAACTGGCATAATTACTCCAACCAACTCTAGATCTGAAACACATTTCAGAAATGCTGAGCCTTTGCTGTGTTAACTGGGACACGGGAAAGAAAAAAATCTCTTAGCAGGAGGTCTTAACTGAAGCCAATTCTGTACCTTTCTGAAACAATGTTCTGAAACCAGAGATTGAGAACGGAATTGATCCAAATTTCTTTGAAGAAAACGTAATCTGCCCCATACCAGCTGAACTGGAATAAGGGCCGCACCTTCATGGGTACTTAGGAGCTGGCTATAGATTTCTATAAGGCTTGGATATATTCCAAACTGGAAATAGTTTCCAAACTGATACCGCTCCTGAGGATGAAGGATCAGGCTTTTGTTCCTTGTTGTGAGGAAAGGAACAAAAAAGATTAGACCTAAATTTAGCTTAGATTTTTTATCCTTTGGTAAAAAAAGTTCCCTTCCTTCCAGAAACAATTGAAATAATAATTTAATACCCTGGAAAGAAAGGGAAAGCAAAGTTGACTTAGAAGACATATCAGCATTCCAAGTTTAATCCATAAAGCTTTTCTAGCTAAAATAGCTAGAGACATATACCTGACATCAACTCTAATGATATCAAAAGATGGTATCACCAATAAAATTATTAGCATGTTATAGAATAATAATAATGCTATAAAATTATGATCTGTTACTTGTTGCGCTAAAGCTTCTAACCAAAAGTTGAAGCTGCAGCAACATCCGCTAAAAATATAGCAGGTCTAAGAAGATTACCTGAACATAAGTAAGCTTTTCTTAGAAAGGATTCAATTTCCCTTAAAATAAAGTACTATCTGCCGTAGGAATAGTAGTACATTTAGCAGGAGTAGAGACAGCCCCATAACCTTAGGGATTTTGTCCCAAAAAACTCTAATCTGTCAGATGGCACAGGATATAATTGCTTAAACGTTTAGAAGGAGTAAAAGAATTACCCAAATTATTCCATTCCCTGGAAATTACTTCAGAAATAGCATCAGGGAGATTAAACACTTCTGGAATAACTACAGGAGATTTAAAAACCTTATTTAAACGTTTAGATTTAGTATCAAGAGGACCAGAATCCTCTATTTCTAATGCAATTAATACTTCTTTAAATAAAGAACGAATAAATTCCATCTTGAACAAATACAAAGATTTATCAGTATCAGAATGATGATGTTCATTTAAAAATTCAGCAGAAGTTTTAAAAGACTTTTATGTAAACTAGAAGGAGAAATAACAGACATAGCCTTCTTAATGGATTTAAAAAATAAATAAAATCTCTTATGTTTATCAGGAACACTCTGAAAATTAGATGTTGACGGAACAGCAACAGGTAATGTAACAGTACTAAAGGAAATTTTATCTGCATTAATAAGTTTGTCATGACATGCAATACAAACAACAGCTGGAGAAACAGATACCAAAAATTATAGCAGATACACTTAGCTCGGTAGCTCCAGCACTAGACAGCGATTTTCCTGTAGTATCTTCTGACTCAGATGCAACGTGAGACATCTTGCAATATGTAAGACAAAAAAACAACATATAAAGCAAAATTGATCAAATTCCTTAAATGACAGTTTCAGGAATGGGAAAAAATGCCAAAGAACAAGCTTCTAGCAACCAGAAGCAATGAAAAAATGAGACTAAAATAATGTGGAGACAAAAGCGACGCCCATATTTTTTAGCGCCAAATCAGACGCCCACATTATTTGGCGCCTAAATGCTTTTGGCGCCAAAAATGATGCCACATCCGGAACGCCGACATTTTTGGCGCAAAATAACGTCAAAAAATGACGCAACTTCCGGCGACACGTATGACGCCGGAAACGGAAAAGAATTTTTGCGCAAAAAAAGTCCGCGCCAAGAATGACGCAATAAAATGAAGCATTTTCAGCCCCCGCGAGCCTAACAGCCCACAGGGAAAAAAGAGTCAAATTTTTGAAGGTAAGAAAAAATGATTAATTCAAATGCATTATCCCAAATATGAAACTGACTGTCTGAAAAATAAGGAAAGTTGAACATTCTGAGTCAAGGCAAATAAATGTTTGAATACATATATTTAGAACTTTAAAAATAAAGTGCCCAACCATAGCTTAGAGTGTCACAGAAAATAAGATTTACTTACCCCAGGACACTCATCTACATGTTTGTAGAAAGCCAAACCAGTACTGAAACGAGAATCAGCAGAGGTAATGGTATATATAAGAGTATATCGTCGATCTGAAAAGGGAGGTAAGAGATGAATCTCTACGACCGATAACAGAGAACCTATGAAATAGACCCCGTAGAAGGAGATCACTGCATTCAAATAGGCAATACTCTCCTCACATCCCTCTGACATTCACTGCACGCTGAGAGGAAAACCGGGCTCCAACTTGCTGCGGAGCGCATATCAACGTAGAATCTAGCACAAAATTACTTCACCACCTCCATCGGAGGCAAAGTTTGTAAAACTGAATTGTGGGTGTGGTGAGGGGTGTATTTATAGGCATTTTAAGGTTTGGGAAACTTTGCCCCTCCTGGTAGGAATGTATATCCCATACGTCACTAGCTCATGGACTCTTGCTAATTACATGAAAGAAACTCAGGTAGATTCTTCTTCAAATTCTACCAGAGAAGGAATAACACACTCCGGTGCTATTATAAAATAACAAACTTTTGATTGAAGGTATGAAACTAAGTAAAATCACCACAGTCCTCTCACACATCCTATCTATTCGTTGGGTGCAAGAGAATGACTGGGGGTGACGTAGAGGGGAGGAGCTATATAGCAGCTCTGCTGGGTGAATCCTCTTGCACTTCCTGTTGGGGAGGAGTTAATATCCCAGAAGTAATGATGACCCGTGGACTGACCACACTTAACAGGAGAAAAAGATATCCAAACATATGTCTAAAACAAACTAATAAGAAAATGTATCTAAAAAAAATAATGGACACTTACTTTCACCTGTTAAATGGTTTTTAAAATGTAAATATTAGTGGGTAATTTAAATAGTTGTGTTTCACTAAATAAATCAAATGTTCTGTAATTTTAATAGGTAAAATAAAAAAATAAAAATTATTCCTGGTTATGATAACCAATTGTCCTTGCTTATATTTACATACAATACAGTAGCTCCTTCAGAACTGACCAAAAACACTTGAAATTAAAATATACTCTCTCTCTCTCTCTCTCTCTCTCTCTCTCTCTCTATATATATATATATATATATATATATATATATATATTATTCTTTTAAAATCTGACAGACATTTTAAATGTCTTGCATTTTTTAATGCTACCCCGGAGACAAACAAAATACTTTTTCTTGCGTGTCATAATTGTATTTATTATTAGGGATGGGCGAATGTGCTAAAAGTGTAATTTGTTTGGTAGAACAAATAGTCCTGTGGACATTAATTTTGAAATGAATGAAAATCCATTAACATTTGGTAATCAAATGTTATTTACGGTTACTTTCTATTTCAGATGTTCATAATTAGATTGAATATACACATTTGAAATGTTTAATGTAACATTCGATTTAACAAATACTATTCAGAAGTTCAATAGTTCATGTGGTAGGGAATTTAGTAAAATTATACATAATAGATACAAATATATCAATTGAAATGTTTCTATTTCGAATATTGCATTATTCGAATATTACATTTAAAGAGAGCATTAGAAATACTATTACAAATATGTTTTTTTTTAATTCTTTTTATTGAAGAAACACAGGTACAGTTAAACAACTGAAAACGCCTGTATGCCAGGCAAAACGCGTCAATTCGATGCAAGTGTTTGTAAACAAGGGCTCAGGTCTATAACGAGCCATTACTCTGCGCAGAGTTTATTTTGATTGCCGATACCCTGAAGGGGCCAAGTTGCTCTAATCCAGTCTGAAGCACTCCTATTGGCTACACAGGTCACGTGTGATACGGAAGCCAGTGATACCAGTGGATACCATCAAACTTTTGCCCGCGGACTACAAGGGACGCAGCAGCGTCTGAAAAGAACGGACACCCAAGGTGAGACACAATAGGACTTAGTAAAAAGTCGCATTACTAGTTCAACAACGTAAGCACCTGTTTTTTCCTTCACCCGCAACGAGTGGGAGACCTGGATAACAATTACTAATTTGACCAGATCTGTATTGAAGGAAGGTGGTGTGCCCTTTGTAACACAAGGCATTTACTTAACCGGAATAGGATCCGTTTTTATGCTGAGACAGTGACTATAGCTCCCTTACACACGGTGTGAATATGGACACTGTACTGTGATTTAAAGCATTCAATTTAAACAGTAAGAGGACCTGACTTATGCTTACACAGTGACTTTGTATTTTCCCTGCAATTGGGCATTTTTCATTAATTATCTACCGTTATAGAGTGATATTCATATTAATTCTGTGACATTTTATCAATTTTAGGATTAGATAATCGCATATTAATTATATTAAATATATATATTTTGAATATTGTGTGACCGGTCACTTTGTATTTATGCTTATGTTATTTATAAACTCATATACTAACTGATTATATTTAGTGCTATATCAATTTTCTTTTTCTGTGTTTATTAAATAATATTTATTAGTGAAATATGTTTTCCCCTTTTTCTTATTGATTAATACTTCTAGCTCTGGTAGCGCTGCTCCTGATATCTTTAATTGTATATATACAGAATGAGATTATAGACAGTTCACAATGCGGAGTTGAATTAAACCTTACAGATAACCGTAAACATCATGCAGCTATTACCGCAGGCTTCAAATAAGGGCTACAGAATGTCTTCTTGTATGCAATCATTATAGTCCTTTGATAATGCTCGAAATAGGGATATCCCTATAAGATAAGCTCCATCAATGCAGTCAGATAACAATTCCTGTACAATCCGTGTTACTTATTTTTGTATAATACAATAAACATAACATCTTAACCAAACCAAAATATGTAAACTAAACACCTCCCTAATTGATCCAGACTATAGAGGTGTGCCATCCCCATTATGTATATAGGAAAGAAAAAAAAAGGACATAATTTGTGCTGTCTAGTATTGTAAGGTTAACAAACCTATGCCTATGATTGTACCGAGATTTAATTGGTATGAGTATACAATGCTGCTAATGAATTGTACTGTACGAAAGTTTTACTTTGATAAGCAGTGTTCTAGCGATTCACTAAAGAAATATTAATATGTATGTTATGTAAGAGCCCAATTGACTTAGAGTTAAATAATCCATATGAGTTGGTGGTGAAATGTGAGCTCGCAAAAAATTGTTATGTCTCATGATATGCCTAAAGAGAATAATATTGTCAATGCACAAACCACCAGTCTGAATATGCTGGTTTAAAAGGATGTGGAGGAGGCTAAATTACTGTGACTTTAAGGTGCGACTCTCCTGAGTATAGATTCCATTGCCCGTGGCTTAAAGTGCATATAAAAGGTCACGCTATTGGGGATGGCCAGGGCAACTATGAATTAGTTATATTAAAATTTAACAGGGCACTGTGACTCACGGAGAACAACCAACCATTTCCACCAACATCCATGCGAGTCGAAACATCAGAGTGAGGAAAAAAATATAAAGAGAAAAACAGCATTACGAAAGCAGGTTAAAATCTCCCTTCCACTAGCCACCACCGGCTGTCTAAAAAGAGTATAATTATTGACATACAAATAATAAATAGAGCTCTAGTTCATAGAAATATAGGGTGATCTGTTGGTTCTGCCTATAATGAATACAGCGCTGCGGACATGGGTGGTTACAAATCTCCCGCTACTCTGCGCACAGCATATCTTAGGAGGTAAAAATAATAAAAACAATAAAACAACTAAAGCCAAACATATATGTAACAACAACACACACATAACAGTCAGGTTTAAAACAAGTTGGGGCATCCGCTGACGAACCAGTTTGCATATTGGGTGGGATTGAACAAATACATGCGGATATTCAAAGGTGCTGGGTATTTTACAGTTGTATATAAACTAGACGAGGATATCAGCTCCTATAGCTATTTCGTTACACAATCAGCTAGTACATAGGGCTGTAACAATAAACAGATTACCCGACCCCAGGGATGGAGCATGGTATCCATGCCTCAGGAGAATGCAGCTTTTTTGTGGAGGGAAAAGGGGCTGCCTCATAGCGGGAATTAGATAAAGCAGTGCAACAAAACGGCAGCTGCCAACTTTCAAGTCTGACTTCAAGACTTTCAGAGAAGGGGTATCCTGCAGTGGGTCAATTACAGCTACAGCCTGTCCACTCCACTGTGCAGCATGGATCACAACGTCGCTGTTTGCTTCCCATGTATATAGTTCCTCTTGAGTGTCAATAGGCTCGGGAGTTACGGCGTTGTTCTTTTCTGCCTGACGAAGACACTGTTCAGCCGTGCCGACTGGGCACAATGACAAGTTAACGGCGTGAGAGCAGGATCGAAAAGGATTTGGGACACAGACTGTGGAGCCGTTAGCGCCCTCATTTTTACTGAATGTTAAGAATCCTGAAATCTGGTGTATTTCTGTAGTAGTAAGTTTGGGGTAAGTCAGTGTATGGAAGACATTCATGTCGTTTATTATCCCCGCTTCCAACATGACCAGGTAGTTTGGTTGGGGTAGAAGGATAGGGGAGTGTGGCTCCTCCATCCATGCTATAGTGCTGATATCCAAAGTGCCTGCTTTCAGATTAGTTGGTGAGATCTGCCGAGGTGCAATTAGACAAATAGGAATTGTTTTAGTGTGTTCGGGTACGCAAAGCTCTCACACTTCACAGAGGAGTTCCCCCATAGCTGTTGTTAGGGAATCCAATAGTGGCGCAAAGACATCTATTAGGGCCTCAGTAATGTGCGCTATCTTGTTTATTGCATCTACAGGCCCAAAGACAAATTTTAACTTTTTAGTGCCTTCTCGGAGGCCAGGAGTTGTAATGTCCTGATCCTGTAGCTTTCCCAGGCACACTTATTGCCAAGGGAGGTATGGATGGCTGGAGATTCTGCCACACTGCATTCATAAGCAGGTTTCAGTCACGGAGCATTGTGAAGCTGTGGCCATCTTGGTGAGCCGCCTACCGGAAGTCACAAATCTGATTTTAATTTTTCAAATTCGAATATTGCATAATTTGAATCAAATTATGAGAAAAATTATAATCGAATATTACATTTAAAGAAAGCAAAATAAATACTATTACATTAAAAAAATGTTAGAATGTTGAACATACATATGAATTTTGAAACGAACGAACATGTTAAAATTAGTTTATTTTTTAATGTTGCAAAACATTCGCCCATTCCTATTTATTATACAGTAACACTACCTGTAGAATGTGTGCCTGAAAGTTTATATCAGAACACCCCAGACTCAGAACTCTCCCCTCCTCCTAGGAACAAACACACAAGCCCAGTATTTTTAATATCATTCTTTACATCGTTTAAAAAAAAAAAAAAACACAAAAAATGTGTATAGCTTATGGAGTACAACCAGTATTTATTTTTCACTATTTTCCTGTTTAGGAAATTAATATCTTTAGAAATTCTGCAGCAAGTAGCCAATATAATTGTAAAATCTTACAGAACTACTACAAGGACAAATTATGTAAAAAGCATTTTAATTTCCGGGTTAAATTGATGCAACTTTAAAAAGAGAATGTTTTGCTCTGGGTGTTGCAGTTTTGCAGACGTTTTCAGGAACCTACTGCAAATCCTAACCATTGCTCCAAGCTAATTATGCAGTGAGTCATTCTTATCAGGGAAGCCTAATTGCTACAAAACTGTTCAAACTCCCACATTTGAACTTCTCAATGCAAGAAAACCCTTCTGTACACCTGCTGCTAATAGTATGGACATTTGTCTAAACTAGGGTAGCCAGATTTTGAAAATTAAAAAATAGCTGAACAATGAATGATTAGCCTGTTTAAGTTTTAGAATTATTTTAATTTTCATTATTATAATAACACATGATTCTTTTATCCCCGTTCTTCAAAACATTATCATGAAACTTGCCAAAAAACATTAATAAGATAATATATCCCATGTAAATTCCTATCAGTTACAGCTGGTGATCGTATTAGTTGGTGAGGCAGAAGTCTCCACCTATTTATGGCAATTTAAATTTATATGATGCAAACTATTTCTACCTTGATACACTACACATTTAGTAATATCAACAGGATATCACAAAATCAAAAGTAAAATAATATTTACATTAATAGTTATCAATGACAATTTAAGATACTCACAGACTGGATTAATTTCATTAAAGTGAAGAATAATGCAAATAGTACTTTATATTTATAAAAACAAAAACCAATTCAGCTGTTATTTACTGAAAAAATAAAAATAAATATAAGGGGAATTTGAAATTGTTTGAGACATTTTCTGCATCAGAATCTCAATAACCCTCCTTATAGAATATTCGTGTCATACCAGTGGCCTTTCCTCTACTCATCCTGCTACAGAATACAATATTCATACATTAACTAGTCAGGAAGGAGACTTGTGAAGTGAATCATTTTAAGCAAAGTATGGCCACTACAAGCTTTAATCACAGGTTTTAGAAATTACTTTCAATCCCAATTATTACTTAAATACAAATAGTACAATCTACTAAAGTCAAGTGCCTAGTATTTGCATCTCAGCAGACAGTTCCATAGTGACTGGCTGTGATTGAAACTATTATAAAAGCTTGTAAAGATGTGGCTACATTTAGACACCAATCGGCAAGTGCTACCCAGGTTCTAAACCAAAGTTGCTTAAAATTGCATTCTCTATCTGAATCATACAAGTTTAATTTTGATTAGACTATCCCTTTAAATATGCTGCCTGTGTGTTGTATCCCTCCTACACCTTGCTCATTTGCAACAAGGTATTTTTGTGCTGGTTCAGTGGCTCCACTATCTATATGGAAGCCACTAAGTGCCACCTGCACGCTCAAAATCTGCTTTGCATGTCTTACACTCTTCCAAAAAGCATGCAGAGTTGTCTCCTCCTCTGTTACATACTCCCAGCATACTTACTCACTGGGGTATTGTGGTGTTAAAGTAAAGCATGGATAGTGATGTAACCATTTCATATGAGAGGCAGCTAAGGCAGTGTAAGAGAAAAAAGAAACACCTATGTAATAATTATCTATTTCTTATTTTAGCAACAAACCACAACGAAGGCTGCTTAGAGGGATAGTATAGTCAAAAATAAACTTTCATGACTCAGCTAGAGCATGCAATTTTAAGCAACTTTCTAATTTACTCATATTATCAATTTTTCTTTGTTCTCTTTTTTGGTTCAGCACCTGGGTAGCGCTTGCTGATTGGATACGTAGCTACATTTAGACACCAATCAGCAAGCGCTATCCAAGTGCTGAACCAAAAATGGGCCGGCTTCTAAGCTTACATTCCAGCTTTTTAAAATAAAGATACCTAGAAAACGAAAAAAAAAAAAAAATGAAAATAGGATTAAATTAGAAAGTTGCCTAAAATGACATGCTCTATCTGAATCATGAAAGTTTAATTTTGACTAGACTATTTCTTTAACAAGGACTTTTTAGACTGTAAATCAAATCACTTATCCTAAGAAATGTCTGACAACAAATGTAAAATTCAAAGTCTGAACAAAAAAGTATTTAATTTGGCTATTTTGCAGAAATATGCTTTATACAGTTGCCTTGTTTTTAATACTTTTTAACCCCTTAATGACCAACGACGTATGGGGTACGTCCTGCAAAAAAATGCAGTTAATGACCAAGGACGTACCCCGTACGTCGTTGGTCTTTGAAAGCAGTGGAAGCGATCCTGATCACTTCCAACTGCTTTCATGTTATAGCAGTGATGCCTCGATATTGAGGCATCCTGCTATAACATTTTTTAGCCGTCCGATGCAGAGAGAGCCACCCTGTGGCCCTCTCTGCATCGGCCATCAATGGCTATGTTCGTTGGTTGGTGGGAGCTGATCCAGAGAGGCGGGTGGGTGGCCATCGGTGGGAAGGGGGCGGGATCGAGTGCGCGCGTGTGCGCGCGGGAGTGGGAACCCTACACTATGGAACAACAAGTAAGGTGGTACTTGGTGGGAGAGAGGGTGGGAACATTATACATTTTAAGGATCTGGGAGGGTGGGAGGTTGGGGGTTGAGGGGGGGGGCAGCTACACTACAGAAAATAGTAGTTTTAAAATAATAAAATAAAACATTTGATAAAAAACATTTGATTTCAAACTGGGTACTGGCAGACAGCTGCCAGTACCCAATATGGTGCATAATAAGGCAGAGAGGGGGGTTAGAGAGCTGTTTGGGGGGGATCAGGGAGGTTGGGGGCTAAGGGGGGATCCTACAGAGCAGAATTATTATTATTATTTTTTTTTTAAATCCCCAAAAAACTCTTATTTTAGTACTGGCAGACTTACTGCCAGTACTTAAGATGGCGGGGACAATTGTGGGGTGGGGGAGGGAAGAGAGCTGTTTGGGAGGGATCAGGGGGTGTGATGTGTCATGTGGGAGGTTGATACCTACACTAAAGCTAAAATTAACCCTACAAGCTCCCTACAAGCTCCCTAATTAACCCCTTCAATGCTGGGCATTATACACGTGTGGTGCGCAGTGGCATTTAGCGGCCTTCTAATTACCAAAAAGCAAAGCCAAAGCCATATATGTCTGCTATTTCTGAACAAAGGGGATCCCAGAGAAGCTTTTACAACAATTTATGCCATAATTGCACAAGCTGTTTGTAAATAATTTCAGTGAGAAACCTAAAATTGTGAAAAATGTTAACGCTTTTTTTTATTTGTTCGCATTTGGCGGTGAAATGGTGGCATGAAATATACCAAAATGGACCTAGATCAATACTTTGGGTTGTCTACTACATTATACTAAAGCTAAAATTAACCCTACAAGCTCCCTAATTAACCCCTTCAATGCTGGGCATAATACACGTGTGGTGCGCAGTGGCATTTAGCGGCCTTCTAAATACCAAAAAGCAATGCCAAAGCCATATATGTCTGCTATTTCTGACAAAGGGGATCCCAGAGAAGCATTTACAACCATTTATGCCACAATTGCACAAGTTGTTTGTAAATAATTTCAGTGAGAAACCTAAAGTTTGTGAAACAATTTTTGAAAAAGTGAACAATTTTTTTTTATTTGATCGCATTTGGTAGTGAGATGGTTGCATGAAATATACTAAAATGGGCCTAGATCAATACTTTGGGATGTCTTCTAAAAAAAAATATATACATGTCAAGGGATATTCAGGTATTCCTGAAAGATATCAGTGTCCCAATGTAACTAGCGCTAATTTTGAAAAAAAGTGGTTTGGAAATAGCAAAGTGCTACTTGTATTTATTTCCCTATAACTTGCAAAAAAAACCAAAGAACATGTAAACATTGGGTATTTCTAAACTCAGGACAAAATTTATAAACTATTTAGCATGGGTGTTTTTTGGTAGTTGTAGATGTGTAACAGATTTTGGGGTTCAAAGTTAGAAAAAGTGTGTTTTTTCCATTTTTTCCTAATATTTTATAATTTTTTTATAGTAAATTATAAGATATGATGAAAATAATGGTATCTTTAGAAATTCCATTTAATGACGAGAAAAACGGTATATAATATGTGTGGGTACAGTAAATGAGTAAGAGGAAAATTACAGCTAAACACAAACACTGCAGAAATGTAAAAATAGCCTTGGTCCCAAACGGACAGAAAATGGAAAAGTGCTGTTGTCCTTAAGGGGTTAAACTAAATACACACATTATATGACCAGTACACACTAGAGGGCATTATGATTTTTGCTGCATAGGCTCCATCTATTGTGCAATCGATCCTCCATATCATCTCTTTCGGTTTGATTCCTGCCTTGCACAATCAATTAATTATGCAAGCACAAAGAAGATGCCTATCTAAGAACTATATGATCAAACCAAAGTACTTGGTCTATAATTCCTTTATTGCACATCCTTCATCACTTTACTGGTATAGGTGTAAATATAACCCTGTGACAATCTTCTGATACATAGTCATGTGCCACCTTGTCTATTCTATACCAATGCTATTATATTGGATGCAAGGGCTGTAACTAAATCTCACACGGACCCAGGGCAAATGTCCATTTTGGTTGTTTGATATCAGTAGAGGCCGAGCGAGCAGCCAGTTAGAGCTTGATTTATCAAGCAAGGGCGGACAGTGGTGTACATATCCACCCTGTCTGCCCCCGCTCGCCTCTGGTGGGCAGCAATATGCTGGCGCAATTGAGCATTCCTGCCCGTACACAGCCAATCACACTCTGGCAGAAGCTGTCCATCTCCTTCTCCACCGAAGAGGCAGAGAAGAGGGTAAGAAGCAACGGTCTGATGACCGCTGCTTGATAAATGCTGACTGCAGGTTCTCTTGTGAGAACTTGCAGTCGTAAGAGAGGGGAAGGCTTAATAAATCAAGCCCATAGGGACAAGATGAGTCCTCCTTCCAACTTGGTTAGTCCACAACAGAAAATATGCAGCTTTTTTTTTTTTTTTTTTTTTTTTACTTTTTATTAAAGTTTCGTAGAAGGCAAACATACAAAAAAATGTAATTGGAAAAAGCACAAATACAGTGTATAGTTACATTGCATGACATTACATAAACCTAAAATACGCAACAATTGCCTTTAAGACTTTAGACCTACTGATCAATTTTAACAAGCCACTCTAAGGCCTTATAATGATGTATTGTGGGTATGGTTATAGCAGGTAAATTTAAGTAGATTGGGATCACTCTTGGATCCGAGATGAGAAACTTTGTTTTATTCTTTTAATTTTTTATGATTAACAAAAAGGAAATATCAATCAATCCTGCAAAGCTGGGGGGGAAACATATGGTCATTGTCGTATTGCAGTGCAGGATTTATGGAAATTAAATGAAGTCAAGGTGCGGTACAAGCAAGATACACCGCTCAGATAACCCTCCTAAGTTAGGAAGTATATTATTTGAAAATGGGAGGGGGGGGAGGTGGTCATTGTAAAGTAACAGGTTATTGGTATGATGGGAGTACGCTATGTCAAAGGAGCACTTAAATCAAGGGAACCAAGGGTTCAATGATTGCACATTTGGCGAAATTTATAGGGCTTATCTGAAATATAGTGCATGAAAAAGGCATAAATGATAAGAATAATGATGCAGGACCTGCCTGCCCGAAAAGCACTGCATTGAGCTGCAAGGTCTTGCTACACCTCAGGTTATAACATCTTAGCAATTGGTAATATATTTATGAGCTAAGTAGGCAAGAGTATTAGTCAGTGTATTATACTCTCTTTCATATATATGCCAGTTGGGATAAATTAGTTAATAAGGTGAGCACCGCAGTTAGTCCCTGGATACACTATGTAGGTAGCAAATAAGGTTTGGTAAGTCTGGGCAACAAACATCACCATAAATAGAAGGTCTACAAACAGAAGTAAAAAGTGGGCTATGTGGATTGCGCTAGAACCATTAAAACATAAAATATACCTATCTATAAAAGGCTGCTAATAAGGTAGTAGGAGGTCCTATAGCTTGGAGTAACGCGGGAGCAAATGACACACTGTGAGGAGAATAGACACCAATATTGGGGGAACACCATGACAATAGAAGGATATATCTATTAAACATAATGGAACACCAACATTTCTAGACATTGATTATGGAGGCGTAGTCCCGGCCGCTGACCACGCCTGTACAACCAAGGTAAATAGGAGAAAACAATGCAAACAATTGTACGTATATATGGGTGTCCATCACTAGAAATAATGAGCCTTGCGGGTAGGGTAGGGGGAGAACAGTAATCATCTCCTGCATAAGCTATACCACACTAGCCCTAAAGTAATTAACTAAGATAGCAGAGAGTTGGACTAGGAACAGTTAGACTGTGTAACAGTATAGGTTAGGACATTCTAGTGTAAATCTTTGCTGGCACTGTAGCAGTATAAATAGATAGTTCCACCTTCTTGTGATGTATGGATCGGAAGCATCAGATTTCAAGTTAAGCTGTAAATATATACATTCTAAAGGGGATGGAGCAGTGCATGCTTAATCCAACAAATACAGAAACACGAAGTGAGGTTCAAATATAACAAAATAACAGTACATTGCATTCATTTGACCCTACATAGAATAAAATGTCAAGAACAAATTTATATAGAATTAGAGCTCCCAACATAAACAAGAAGAATGAAAACATTTGTATGCTAAAAGCTTGAATATGCAGTAATAATAGGAACCATATGAACAGTATTGGGAGCACAAGGGAACTGGCGGTAAAACAGACTAGCTAAACCATGACATGTAAGCAACAAATGCATTGTAGAAAACAACCGAAGGGTTGCAGTGTCAAGGCTGGTTTTTCATAGTATATGTCCACCTGTTTCATATCACAGAGGAGAGAAGTAAATTACCTCCATATGGAGAGTTGCCGAAAGTGACAGATACATATTTCGTCATAGTCCCCCTTAATCAGGTATGTTCGCAGTCATTAGGGGCTATATTACCAACTGTGAGGGTTCTAGGTGAGTATGCAGTGGTACGGGAAGATCTTAGTTACAGAAGCATAGTAAACCACTGCACATGCAAAAATGCATCAGCCGACTCCTGCTTTAAGAGCTGCGAGGCCCAGGGGATGGAAGCGCTTCACTCGGCAATCACATTTGTGAAGTGTGCGGTGTGCCATCCAAGCTGCTTGCAACTGATCCCAATAGTCACTACGGAACGTGACACAGGATGCTTGGTATTCCTCTGCTACACTGCAGCCTGCTGCCTCGGGTAATATGCAATCCAGGCAAACCCTGCTTGGGGACTGCAAGCGCTCCGGTGTGGAAATTTTGTCCCCTATGTCCGCCTCAGTCAAGTGGGTTGCTGCCGTCAGATGGGTCATCTCCAGATAGTTTTGTGCTTGACGTTGAGTAGGCGGCAAACTCTGTGATAGCCTGGCTCCCCTATTCTCCGGTACAGGAATGAATGAGTGGGCAGCGTAGGTTGCAGATGCCGCTGCCGTTTGCTGGGGCTCCACCATGAGCTGACAGTCAAGCGCAATTCTACACCCATCCAGAAACAGATATATCACTTCCATAACGCGCTCTGCATCCTCCATGGTCGGGTATGGTAGTTGGCCCCTAGGATTGGGGATTAAAAAAAAAATAGAAGTGATAAGCTTTGTCAATTTTGTTCTCTTAATTGAAATTGCCGATTAGGCCACAAGATGGCTGCTACAGTCCACGCAGTCAGTGCCAGCCGCATCAAGGTTGCGGAGATATATTTATGAGGTGTTTCTCTTGGTAAAAGTAGCTGTTAAGAACGGCTGCAGTTCCAGATCTTCTCTAGTAGCTTAATAAATAAATATATGAGCGCAGACGGTCGCTAACTTTGTTTTAGACAAAGTATAGTAAGAGCTGCTGGAAAGTGCGACCGTCCGGTTTCAAAGCTGGCTCCGCCCCCATATGCAGCCTTTTTGTACAAATAGGTTGTTGGGTTTATCTGTACAGCCACAGTGTGACAACCATCTTGGAAACAATGCCACAAATCCATACTCTTGTGAAACCTGTTTTGAAGAGGGCACACACAGAGAGGGGCAAGGCTTGTTGCAGATAGAGCTCTGGCCCCAACACCCTCCCCCCCCCAATTTAAGTCTGAAAAGTGAGGGTTTTCTAGATTTTTAAACTAAGATTGCACAACAGACTTCACAATCCTAACCCTGCCACATTTATGTCCCTAAATGTCTTCAGCATAAATTAGGAACTGCAAAACAAAGCATGTTTGCTATCATAATGACCATGGCTACCTGTGCCTTCTCTAGAAGCAATTGTAGATTGGATCCTCCAAATAAAACAAGTGATGGGTGGAGTATGGCCATTACAAAACAACTGCAGCATACAGTTCTTCACAGTCAGCTAAAATATTAATTTATTGCACAACTGCAGAAAAATATTGTAATTACAGAGTTCTCACTGTGCTTTCAAAGGGTAGTAGTATTAAAAACAGCAGGTCAATTAGTGACAAATTCCTGCTACCTGTGTTTAACCATTGTTAAAGGGATATAAACACATGGACACTAAGGCAAACATCTCACTCCCATACCTCCCTTAGAACCACATATGTGAAGCCCTTTATTGGCTGATGCACACTTTTCTGTGGACCGCATGGGAGTAGAACAGATGTGCTAGTTTTCTTACCAGTATAACCCTTTAAAAAAAAAAAAGCATTAATGGGACTAAATGATATAACTATTGCAGTCATTTATTCCACAATAGTTTCATCATACCCCTGGCCAATATCAATTTATGAAGATAATGTTTTAAAGCTAGAAAGGAGGTAGACAGGAGATGGAAGAGATGGAAAGCAAAAGAAAGGTGAGGCAAGATCAAGAGTGAAAGGTGGATAAACATAGTGAGAAAGCAAAACAAAAGAAAAAGAGAGATTGGGGTGAAAAGTGAGAGGGGGGAGAAGTGCAAGTGAGAGGGGGAGAGAAGTGCAAGTGAGAGAGGTAGAGAAGTGCAAGTGAGAGAGAGGGAGAGAAATGCAAGTGAGAGAGAGGGAGAGAAGTGCAAGTGAGAGAAGTGCAAGTGAGAGAGGGAGATAAGGAAGTGCAAGTGAGAGAGGGAGAGAAGTGCAAGTGAGAGAGGGAGAGAAGTGCAAGTGAGAGAGGGAGAGAAGTGCAAGTGAGAGAGAGGGAGAGAAGGAAGTGCAAGTGAGAGAGAGGGAGAGAAGTGCAAGTGAGAGAGAGGGAGAGAAGTGCAAGTGAGAGAGAGGGAGAGAAGTGCAAGTGAGAGAGAGGGAGAGAAGTGCAAGTGAGAGAGAGGGAGAGAAGTGCAAGTGAGAGAGAGGGAGAGAAGTGCAAGTGAGAGAGAGGGAGAGAAGTGCAAGTGAGAGAGAGGGAGATAAGTGCAAGTGAGAGAGAGGGAGAGAAGGAAGTGCAAGTGAGAGAGAGGGAGAGAAGTGCAAGTGAGAGAGAGGGAGAGAATGAAGTGCAAGTGAGAGAGAGGGAGAGAAGTGCAAGTGAGAGAGAGGGAGAGAAGGGCAAGTGAGAGAGAGGGAGAAAAGGGCAAGTGAGAGAGAGGGAGAGAAGGAAGTGCAAGTGAGAGAGAGGGAGAGAAGGAAGTGCAAGTGAGAGAGGGAGAGAAGGAAGTGCAAGTGAGAGAGGGAGAGAAGGAAGTGCAAGGGAGAGAGGGAGAGAAGGAAGTGCAAGTGAGAGAGGGAGAGAAGGAAGTGCAAGTGAGAGAGGGAGAGAAGGAAGTGCAAGTGAGAGAGGGAGAGAAGGAAGTGCAAGTGAGAGAGGGAGAGAAGGAAGTGCAAGTGAGAGAGGGAGAGAAGGAAGTGCAACTGAGAGAGGGAGAGAAGGAAGTGCAACTGAGAGAGGGAGAGAAGGAAGTGCAACTGAGAGAGGGAGAGAAGGAAGTGCAAGTGAGAGAGGGAGAGAAGGAAGTGCAAGTGAGAGAGGGAGAGAAGGAAGTGCAAGTGAGAGAGGGAGAGAAGGAAGCGCAAGTGGAGAGATTACTGGGGAAGGGAAGGTAACTAAGAAAGAAAGAATGAGGACAGAGAGATGAAGAAGGATGAAGAAAAAGAAGCAGAAAGGATGGATGTGAGAAAGTTTTGCGAGATAAAGGGGTGAAGGTAGAGATATGAAGTAGTTAGACGAGAAAGATGGGAAGGAAAAAAAGGGGAATGATGGTACAAAGGAGTGAGACAGATGTAAAAAATTGATGGAAGTTTAGGAGAAAACCATAAAGATACAGATAATGTTAAAAAAAGAAAAAACAGAGAAATACAAGAGAGTTGTTTGGTTTAAAGGGACAACATGACCTCACTGTGCTTTCAAAGGGTAGTAGTATTAAAAACAGCAGGTCAATTAGTGACAAATTCCTGCTACCTGTGTTTAACCATTGTTAAAGGGATATAAACACATGGACACTAAGGCAAACATCTCACTCCCATACCTCCCTTAGAACCACATATGTGAAGCCCTTTATTGGCTGATGCACACTTTTCTGTGGACCGCATGGGAGTAGAACAGATGTGCTAGTTTTCTTACCAGTATAACCCTTTAAAAAAAAAGCATTAATGGGACTAAATGATATAACTATTGCAGTCATTTATTCCACAATAGTTTCATCATACCCCTGGCCAATATCAATTTATGAAGATAATGTTTTAAAGCTAGAAAGGAGGTAGACAGGAGATGGAAGAGATGGAAAGCAAAAGAAAGGTGAGGCAAGATCAAGAGTGAAAGGTGGATAAACATAGTGAGAAAGCAAAACAAAAGAGAAAGAGAGATTGGGGTGAAAAGTGAAAGGGGGGAGAAGTGCAAGTGAGAGGGGGAGAGAAGTGCAAGTGAGAGGGGGAGAGAAGTGCAAGTGAGTGAGGGAGAGAAGTGCAAGTGAGAGAGGGAGAGAAGTGCAAGTGAGAGGGGGAGAGAAGTGCAAGTGAGAGAGGTAGAGAAGTGCAAGTGAGAGAGGTAGAGAAGTGCAAGTGAGAGAGGTAGAGAAGTGCAAGTGAGAGAGGGAGAGAAGTGCAAGTGAGAGAGGGAGAGAAGTGCAAGTGAGAGAGGGAGAGAAGTGCAAGTGAGAGAGAGGGAGAGAAGTGCAAGTGAGAGAGAGGGAGAGAAATGCAAGTGAGAGAGAGGGAGAGAAGTGCAAGTGAGAGAAGTGCAAGTGAGAGAGGGAGTTAAGGAAGTGCAAGTGAGAGAGGGAGAGAAGTGCAAGTGAGAGAGAGGGAGAGAAGGAAGTGCAAGTGAGAGAGAGGGAGAGAAGGAAGTGCAAGTGAGAGAGAGGGAGAGAAGTGCAAGTGAGAGAGAGGGAGAGAAGGAAGTGCAAGTGAGAGAGAGGGAGAGAATGAAGTGCAAGTGAGAGAGAGGGAGAGAATGAAGTGCAAGTGAGAGAGAGGGGGAGAAGGGCAAGTGAGAGAGGGAGAAAAGGGCAAGTGAGAGAGAGGGAGAAAAGGGCAAGTGAGAGAGAGGGAGAAAAGGGCAAGTGAGAGAGAGGGAGAAAAGGGCAAGTGAGAGAGGGAGAGAAGGAAGTGCAAGTGAGAGAGGGAGAGAAGGAAGTGCAAGTGAGAGAGGGAGAGAAGGAAGTGCAAGTGAGAGAGGGAGAGAAGGAAGTGCAAGTGAGAGAGGGAGAGAAGGAAGTGCAAGTGAGAGAGGGAGAGAAGGAAGTGCAAGTGAGAGAGGGAGAGAAGGAAGTGCAAGTGAGAGAGGGAGAGAAGGAAGTGCAACTGAGAGAGGGAGAGAAGGAAGTGCAAGTGAGAGAGGGAGAGAGAGAAGGAAGTGCAAGTGAGAGAGGGAGAGAAGGAAGTGCAAGTGAGAGAGGGAGAGAAGGAAGTGCAAGTGAGAGAGGGAGAGAAGGAAGTGCAAGTGAGAGAGGGAGAGAAGGAAGCGCAAGTGGAGAGATTACTGGGGAAGGGAAGGTAACTAAGAAAGAAAGAATGAGGACAGAGAGATGAAGAAGGATGAAGAAAAAGAAACAGAAAGGATGGATGTGAGAAAGTTTTGCGAGATAAAGGGGTGAAGGTAGAGATATGAAGTAGTTAGACGAGAAAGATGGGAAGGAAAAAAAGGGGAATGATGGTACAAAGGAGTGAGACAGATGTCAAAAATTGATGGAAGTTTAGGAGAAAACCATAAAGATAATGTTAAAAAAAAGAAAAAACAGAGAAATACAAGAGAGTTGTTTGGTTTAAAGGGACAACATGACCTCACTGTGCTTTCAAAGGGTAGTAGTATTAAAAACAGCAGGTCAATTAGTGACAAATTCCTGCTACCTGTGTTTAACCATTGTTAAAGGGACATAAACACATGGACACTAAGGCAAACATCTCACTCCCATACCTCCCTTAGAACCACATCTGTGAAGCCCTTTATTGGCTGATGCACATGTATACTTTTCTGTGGACCGCATGGGAGTAGGACAGATGTGCTAGTTTTCTTACCAGTATAACCCTTAAAAAAAAGCATTAATGGGACTAAATGATATATAACTATTGCAGCCATTTATTCCACAATAGTTTCATCATACCCCTGGCCAATATCAATTTATGAAGATAATGTTTTAAAGCTAGAAAGGAGGTAGGCAGGAGATGGAAGAGATGGAAAGCAAAAGAAAGGTGAGGCTAGATCAAGAGTGAAAGGTGGATAATCATAGTGAGAAAGCAAAACAAAAGAGAAAGAGAGATTGGGGTGAAAAGTGAGAGGGGGAGAGAAGCAAGAGAGAGAGAGAGAGAGGGAGAGAAGTGCAAGTGAGAGAGGGAGAGAAGTGCAAGTGAGAGAGAGGGAGAGAAGTGCAAGTGAGAGAGAAGGAGAGAAGTGCAAGTGAGAGGGGGAGAGAAGTGCAAGTGAGAGGGGGAGAGAAGTGCAAGTGAGAGGGGGAGAGAAGTGCAAGTGAGAGAGGGAGATAAGTGCAAGTGAGAGAGGGAGATAAGTGCAAGTGAGAGAGAGGGAGATAAGTGCAAGTGAGAGAGAAGGAGAGAAGTGCAAGTGAGAGGGGGAGAGAAGTGCAAGTGAGAGGGGGAGAGAAGTGCAAGTGAGAGAGGTAGAGAAGTGCAAGTGAGAGAGGTAGAGAAGTGCAAGTGAGAGAGGTAGAGAAGTGCAAGTGAGAGGAGGGGAGAGAAGTGCAAGTGAGAGAGAGGGAGAGAAGGAAGTGCAAGTGAGAGAGGGAGAGAAGGAAGTGCAAGTGAGAGAGGGAGAGAAGGAAGTGCAACTGAGAGAGGGAGAGAAGGAAGTGCAAGTGAGAGAGGGAGAGAGAGAAGGAAGTGCAAGTGAGAGAGGGAGAGAAGGAAGTGCAAGTGAGAGAGGGAGAGAAGGAAGTGCAAGTGAGAGAGGGAGAGAAGGAAGTGCAAGTGAGAGAGGGAGAGAAGGAAGCGCAAGTGGAGAGATTACTGGGGAAGGGAAGGTAACTAAGAAAGAAAGAATGAGGACAGAGAGATGAAGAAGGATGAAGAAAAAGAAACAGAAAGGATGGATGTGAGAAAGTTTTGCGAGATAAAGGGGTGAAGGTAGAGATATGAAGTAGTTAGACGAGAAAGATGGGAAGGAAAAAAAGGGGAATGATGGTACAAAGGAGTGAGACAGATGTCAAAAATTGATGGAAGTTTAGGAGAAAACCATAAAGATAATGTTAAAAAAAAGAAAAAACAGAGAAATACAAGAGAGTTGTTTGGTTTAAAGGGACAACATGACCTCACTGTGCTTTCAAAGGGTAGTAGTATTAAAAACAGCAGGTCAATTAGTGACAAATTCCTGCTACCTGTGTTTAACCATTGTTAAAGGGACATAAACACATGGACACTAAGGCAAACATCTCACTCCCATACCTCCCTTAGAACCACATCTGTGAAGCCCTTTATTGGCTGATGCACATGTATACTTTTCTGTGGACCGCATGGGAGTAGGACAGATGTGCTAGTTTTCTTACCAGTATAACCCTTAAAAAAAAGCATTAATGGGACTAAATGATATATAACTATTGCAGCCATTTATTCCACAATAGTTTCATCATACCCCTGGCCAATATCAATTTATGAAGATAATGTTTTAAAGCTAGAAAGGAGGTAGGCAGGAGATGGAAGAGATGGAAAGCAAAAGAAAGGTGAGGCTAGATCAAGAGTGAAAGGTGGATAATCATAGTGAGAAAGCAAAACAAAAGAGAAAGAGAGATTGGGGTGAAAAGTGAGAGGGGGAGAGAAGCAAGAGAGAGAGAGAGAGAGGGAGAGAAGTGCAAGTGAGAGAGGGAGAGAAGTGCAAGTGAGAGAGAGGGAGAGAAGTGCAAGTGAGAGAGAAGGAGAGAAGTGCAAGTGAGAGGGGGAGAGAAGTGCAAGTGAGAGGGGGAGAGAAGTGCAAGTGAGAGGGGGAGAGAAGTGCAAGTGAGAGAGGGAGATAAGTGCAAGTGAGAGAGGGAGATAAGTGCAAGTGAGAGAGAGGGAGATAAGTGCAAGTGAGAGAGAAGGAGAGAAGTGCAAGTGAGAGGGGGAGAGAAGTGCAAGTGAGAGGGGGAGAGAAGTGCAAGTGAGAGAGGTAGAGAAGTGCAAGTGAGAGAGGTAGAGAAGTGCAAGTGAGAGGAGGGGAGAGAAGTGCAAGTGAGAGAGAGGGAGAGAAGGAAGTGCAAGTGAGAGAGAGGGAGAGAAGTGCAAGTGAGAGAGAGGGAGAGAAGTGCAAGTGAGAGGAGGGGAGAGAAGTGCAAGTGAGAGAGAGGGAGAGAAGGAAGTGCAAGTGAGAGAGAGGGAGAGAAGTGCAAGTGAGAGAGGGAGAGAAGGAAGTGCAAGTGAGAGAGGGAGAGAAGGAAGTGCAAGCGAGAGAGGGAGAGAAGGAAGTGCAAGCGAGAGAGGGAGAGAAGGAAGTGCAAGTGAGAGAGGGAGAGAAGGAAGTGCAAGTGAGAGACAGGGAGAGAAGGAAGTGCAAGTGGAGAGATTACTGGGGAAGGTAACTAAGAAAGAAAGAATGAGGACAGAGAGATGAAGAAGGATGAAGAAAAAGAAGCAGAAAGGATGAATGTGAGAAAGTTTTGCGAGATAAAGGTAGAGATATGAAGTAGTTAGACGAGAAAGATGGGAAGGAAAGAAAGGGGAATGATGGTACAAAGGAGTGAGACAGATGTCAAAAATTGATGTTAGTTTAGGAGAAAACCCATAAAGATACAGATAATGTTAAAAAAAGAAAAAACAAAGAAATACAAGAGAGTTGTTTGGTTTAAAGGGACAACATGACCTGTTACTCTGGGTTTTTCCTCAGCCCAGAAGGGCTTTCTGCTGTAACATCTCCCAGGAGAAAAATGTAGCAGATTCATTAAACAATAGAGAGTTTCAGTAAATCTACTGCACAGAGTAAAATAGGAACTCGAGAGAATTTGAGAAATCTTAGTGAAATGTTCTCAATGTTCCTAAAGTGCTCCATTATAAAAGTATTAATAATCATCGTCATAAGCACCAGCATCAGTATCATAATAATATTATTTATAAAGCTCCAGCATCCTCTGCTATATGACATTCTGTGTATGATTACAGCATAAGATAAATAAAACACAATTACAAAACAAAGGGATAAAATATTGTAAACTCTCTGGTTATCTAAGGGGTTAGGGAGCGGCCCTGCTATCATGTCTGCTTTGGAAAGAATGGCCATGTTCCCTCAATAAGCTGTTTTTTTTTACATATGACTGAGAAGAGGAAATTAAATTAAAATACAGCATTAAAACCAAAAATTATGCTTACCTGATAAATGTATTTATTTCTTGACACGGTGAGTCCACGGATCATCATAATTACAACCTCCAGTCATTCGACCAGAAGCAAAGGAAGTAATATAGGGTGCAGAGGTGCCTGAGGTTTATATAAAAATAAACTGTCTGAAAATACAGGGAGGGCCGTGGACTCACCGTGTCAAGAAATAAATAAATTTATCAGGTAAGCATAAATTTTGTTTTCTTTCTAATGACACTGAGTCCACGGATCATCATAATTACTATTGGGAATCAATACCCAAGCTAGAGGACACAGATGATTAGGGAGGGACAAGACAGTTAATCTAAACAGAAGGCCCCACTGCTTGAAGAACCTTTCTCCCCAAAACAGCCTCAACTGAAGCAAAAGTATCAAATTTAGAAAAAATGTGGAAAGATGACCAAGTGGCAGCCTTGCAAATCTGTTCCACAGAAGCTTAATTATTGAAGGCCCAAGATGAGGAAATAGCCCTTGGGGAATGAGCCGTGATTTTCTACGGAGGCTGCTGTCCCGCTGTCTCATATGCAAAATAAATAACACACCTCAGCCAAAAAGAAACAGAAGTAGCCATAGCTTTCTGACCCTTGCGTTTTCCAGAAAACACAACAAACAAAGAAGAAGACTGACAAAAATCTTAAGTCATCTGCAAATAATACTTCAACGCACGAACCACATAAAGGATGTGCAACAAACTCTCCTTCTGAGAAGAAGGATTAGGACACAAGGAAGAAATCAACAATTTCATGATCATTATTCCTATCTGAAACCGCTTTTGGAAGGAAACCTAAGGCAGTACGCAGAACTACCTTATCAGAATGAAAAATAAAGTAAGTAGACTCATACTGCAGCGCTGAGAGCTCTGAAACTCTTCTAGCCTAAGAAAAAGCAACCAAAAACAAAACATTCCAGGATAACAATTTAATATCCAAAGAATGCATAGGTTCAAACGGAGCCTGCTGAAAGACTCTAAGGACCAAATTAAGACTCCATGGAGGAGTAGCAAACTTAAACATAGGCCGGACTCTAACCAAGGCCTGAAAAAAAGACTGAAAATCTGGCACATCCGCCTGACGCTTGTGCATCAAAATAGATAAAGCAGAAATTTGACCCTTCAAGGTACTAGCAACTAAAACCCTTCTCCTCTTGGGGAAAAGACAAAATGCTAGGAATTCTAACTCTACTCCAAGAATAGCCTTTGGATTCACACCAATAAATATATTTATGCCATATCTTATAATAAATTCTTCTAGTCACAGGCTTACGAGCCTGAATCATAGACTCAATGACCAACTCAGAATATCCACGCTTAGATAGTATCAAGTGTTCAATCTCCAAGCAGTCAGCCTCAGAGAAAAGAGATTTAGATGAAAAAAGGGCCCCTGAAGTAGAAGGTCCTTCCTTAACAGTGGAAGAGATAACATATCCACCAAATCCGCATACCAGATACTGCGAGGCAATGCCAGAGCAAAGAGAATAACTAACACACTCTCTTGTCTAATTCGAGCCATGCCTCGTGGAAGGAAAGCAAACAGAGAAAACACATACGCTAGACTGAGGATCCAAGGAACTGCCAGAGTGTCTATCAACACAGCCCGAGTATCTCTTGACCTCGACCCGAACCTTGGAAGCTTGGCATTCTGATGAGATGCCATGAGATCCAATTCTGGCTGCCCCAACTTGAAAACCAAATTATCAAACACCTCTGGGTGAAGTTCCCACTCTCCCAGATGAAACGTCAGTCTGCTCAGAAAATCCGTTTCCCAATTGTCCACCCCTGGAATGTGGATCACAGACAGACAGCAATTGTGGGTCTCTGTCCACTGAATAATCCTGGCTACCTCTGACATGGCTAAGGAACTCCGAGTTCCTCCCTGAAGATTGATGTAAGCCACTGATGTTATATAGTCCAACCAAAACCTGATAAACTGGGCTGAAGCTAACTGAGGCCAGGCCAGGCGATTCCTCCCAAGTCCTATACTCTGAGCCTTCAATGAGCCCCAGACAGCTCCCCAACCTAGCAGGCTGGCATCCGTGGTCACAATCACCCAGGAAGGTCTGTGAAAGCAGGTTCCCTGGGAGAGGGGTTCCTGAGACACCCACCACAGAAGAGAATCTCTTGACACCTGATCCAGAACAATTCACGGAGACAGATCCACATAATCCCCATTCCATTGTCTGAGCATGCATAAATGCAGTGGCCTGAGATGGAACCGTGCAAATGGATGATCTCCATCAGACCGATTACCTCCATACACTGAGCCACTGACGGTCCAGGAGAGGACTGAAGGGCAAGACAAGAGTCGAAGATCTTTGTTCTTCTGGCTTTTGTCAGAAAAACCTTCATCTCTAGAGAAACGATAATGGCTCCTAAAAATACCATCCTTGAAGATTAAACCAAAAAAAAGGAAAACTCTTTTACTCCAATTGTATCGGTGTGAACACTATGTCCACCGCCCATGGAACCGAAACATCCCGAACCGAAGCCTGAGCGAACAGGGAAAGTCTGCCCCACACAAGATCCGCTCCTGGACCAGGGGCAGATTCCTCATGCTGACTGAGTCAGAGACAGGTTTCTTAAACTGCTTCTCCTTGCTCCAAACCTGATTGGACTTCCAGTAGGACCTGGACTGTTCCTGCTTGACAGAGGAAGGGGAAGGTTTGTCTCAAAAGTTTCAAAAGGAACGAAAATTACTCTGGCGACCCTTCATCTTTTCCTGAGGGAGAGAGTAACCCTTACCTCCCATAATATCAGAAATAATTTCAGCTAAGGCTGGTCCAAACAAAGTCTTACCCTTGTAAGGAATATACAAAACTTTAGACTTTGATGATACAACCGCAGACCAGGACTTCTACCATAAGGCCCTGCGAACCAGAATAGCAAAACCAGAATTTTTTGCTCCCAACCTGATGATCTGCAAAGAGGCATCCATGATAAAGAAATTAACTAAATTAAGAGCCTTGATCCTATCCTGGATCTCATCCATAGGCGCATACGTCTGAAAAGAAACAGACAAATCACCAATATGCTGCCGCACAAGTGACAGCAGCAAAACACACCACAGGTTGCCATTCCAGACCCTGGGGAACATAAATCCTTTTAAGCAATGCCTCCAAATTTTTATCCATGGGATCTTTAAAAGAACAGCTATCCACAATGGGAATAGAGGTCCTCTTAGCCAACGTGGAAATTGCTCCCCACACCTTGGAAACTGTCTCCCAAGACTCCTTAACAGAGTCAGCAACTTTAAACATTTTCTTAAAAAACGGAGTAGTGGAAAAAGGAACCCCTGGCTTCTCCCATTCCCGTGCAATAATCTCAGAAGCACGGTCAGAAACAGGAAAAACCTCCACCTCTGAGGGAACATCAAAATACTTGTTCAGCTTACAAAACTTCTTTGGAGGAACTACAAGCGTAGTAACAGAATCATCCAAATTAGCCAAAACCTCCTAAAGTAGCGCCAAGAGGTGTTCAAGCTTACAGTCGTCATGTTGTCCGACTGAAATCTTATGAATCTGGCCTTCGCTAGTTGAGGCCAAGCCTGGAGCGCATTGAATATCGCTCTCAGTTCCAGAATGTTTATCGGGAGAAGAGACTCTTCCCGAGACCATAGACCCTGAGCTTTCAGGGAGTCCCAGACCGCACCCCAGCCTAAAAGACTGGCGTCGGTCGTGACAATGACCCACTCTGGTCTGCGGAAACTCATTCCCTGAGACAGGTGATCTTGAGTCAACCAGCAACGGAGTGAGTCTCTGGTTAATTGGTCTACTTGAATCTGAGGAGACAAGTCGGCATAATCCCCATTCCACTGTTTGAGCATGCACAGTTGTAATGGTCTTAGATGAATTCGAGCAAAGGGAACCACGTCCATTGCTGCAACCATTCGTCCTATTATCTCCATGCACTGAGCTATGGAAGGCTGAGGAATAGATTGAAGAACTTGACAAGCGTTTAAAAGTTTTAATTTTCTGACCTCTGTCAGAAAGATCTTCATTTCTACAGAATCTATTATTGTTCCCAGAAAGGGAACCCTTGTAGACGGGGACAGGGAACTCTTTTCTACGTTCACCTTCCACCCGTGAGACCTGAGAAAGGCTAATACAATGTCTGTATGAGCCCTTGATCTGGAAAGGGACGACGCTTGGATTAGGATGTTGTCCAAGTAAGGTGCTACCGCAATGCCCCTCGGTCTTAGAACCGCTAGTAGGGACCCTAGCACCTTTGTGAAAATTCTGGGAGCAGTGGCTAAACCGAACGGAAGAGCCACGAACTGGTAATGTTTGTCCAGAAAGGCGAACCTTAGGACCTGATGATGATCTTTGTGGATAGGAATATGTAGGTACGCATCCTTTAAGTCCACGGTAGTCATGAATTGACGCTCCTGGATTGTTGGTAAAATCGTTCGAATGGTTTCCATTTTGAATGATGGAACTCTGAGGAATTTGTTTAGAATTTTTAAATCCAGAATTGGCCTGAAAGTTCCCTCTTTTTTGGGAACTACAAACAGGTTTGAGTAAAACCCCAGACCTTGTTCCGCTGTCGGAACTGGGTGTATCACTCCCATCTTTAATAGGTCTCTTACGCAATGTAAGAATGCCTGTCTCTTTATCTGGTCTGAAGATAAGCGAGACATGTGGAACCTTCCCCTTGGAGGAAGTTCCTTGAATTCTAGAAGATAACCCTGAGAGACTATTTCTAGTGCCCAGGGATCCTGAACATCTCTTGCCCAAGCCTGAGCAAAGAGAGAAAGTCTGCCCCCTACTAGATCCAGTCCCGGATCGGGGGCTACCCCTTCATGCTGTCTTGGTAGCAGCAGCAGGCTTCTTGGCCTGTTTACCCTTGTTCCAGCCTTGCATTGGTTTCCATGCTGGTTTAGACTGGGAAGCGTTACCCTCTTGTCTAGAGGCTGCAGAGTTAGGAGACGGTCCGTTCCTGAAATTGCGAAAGGAACGAAAATTAGATTTGTTCTTAGCCTTGAAAGGCCTATCCTGTGGGAGGGCATGGCCCTTTCCCCCAGTGATGTCTGAAATAATCTCGTTCAATTCTGGCCCAAAAAGGGTCTTACCCTTGAAAGGAATATTAAGCAGTTTTGTCTTGGACGACACATCCGCCGACCAAGTTTTTAGCCAAAGCGCTCTGCGCGCCACAATTGCAAAACCTGAATTTTTCGCCGCTAATTTTGCCAATTGCAAAGCGGCATCTAAAATAAAGGAATTAGCCAACTTTAGTGCGTGAATTCTGTCCATGACTTCCTCATATGGAGTCTCCTTATTGAGCGAATTTTCTAGTTCCTCGAACCAAAAAGACACCGCTGTTGTGACAGGAATAATGCACGAAATTGACTGGAGAAGGAATCCTTGCTGAACAAATATCTTTTTAAGCAATCCTTCCAATTTTTTATCCATAGGATCTTTGAAAGCACAACTGTCCTCAATGGGAATAGTCGTGCGCTTAGCCAACGTAGAAACTGCCCCCTCAACCTTAGGGACTGTTTGCCATGCGTCCCTTCTGGGGTCGACAATGGGGAACATTTTCTTAAATATAGGAGGTGGGACAAAATGTATACCTGGCTTCTCCCACTCCTTGTTCACTATGTCCGCCACCCTCTTGGGTATCGGAAAGGCATCAGCGTGCACAGGGACCTCAAGGAATTTGTCCATTTTTCACAATTTCTCTGGAATCACCAAAGAGTCGCAATCATCAAGAGTAATTAGCACCTCCTTAAGCAGGGCGCGGAGATGTTCTAACTTAAATTTAAACGTCACGATATCAGGTTCTGCCTGCTGAGAAACTTTTCCTGAATCAGAAATTTCTCCCTCAGACAGCCCCTCCCTCACTGCCAATACAGACTGGTGTGAGGGTATAACAGATAAATTATCGTCAGCGCACACTTGCTCATCCTCTGTATTTAAAACTGAGCAATCACGCTTTCTGGGAAATGCTGGCAGTTTGGATAAAAGATTAGCTATAGAATTACCCATTACTGCCATTAATTGCTGCATAGTAACAAGCATTGGTGCGCTAGATGTACTAGGTGTCACCTGCGCTGGCATAACTGGTGTTGACACAGAAGGAGAGGATGATGAACTATCCCCTTCACTTGAAGAATCATCTTGGGCAACCTTATTAAATGTGACAGTACTGTCCTTACTTTGTTTGGACGCCGTGGCACAATTTTCACATACATTTAAAGGGGGAAGCACCTTGGCCTCCATACACACAGAACATATTTTATCTGAAGGTACAGACATGTTAGACAGACTTAGGTAGGCTATTAATGCAATAAAACCGTTTTTAAACAAAACCGTTACTGTCTCTTTAAATAATAAAAAGAGTACACTTTATTTCTGAATGTTTGCAAAACTATGAAGGAAATATCCGATCTTTACAAAATTTGCACCCTAGTGTCTTAATGCTTTGAAAGTATTGCATGCCAAATTTCAAGTCTGTAACCCCTTAAATGAGCAAACCGGAGCTAATTGTTCAATTTACCAGTTTAAACCCACTACAGTCCCTGCCACAGCCTTTGCTGCGGCTTTACCTTTCCTTGGGGGTTATTCACCACAGAAATAAGCCTTCTAGAATCGTTTTTATGGCCACAGGATCCTCTCACATGAAGCTGCATGCACTGCTTCCAGAAGTAACTGCGCAACTAAGGCGCAAAAATGAGGCCTCCTCCCTCTGCATACCAGAGTGAAGGGGCCTTCCTGACTAGATTAGGTGTCTAAACAACTGCCAGGCGTAATAAAAACGTTCACAAAAGTGTTTCCCAGTTCCAAAACACTCCAAAAGACATATAAATATTATATAAATCAATCGATTAGCCCACAATAGTGTCAACCAGTATATAGCCCATTTATAAGCCTTCATTCTGTTATGAGTCTAAGAAAATGGCTTACCGATCCCATAAGGGAAAATGACAGTCTTCTAGCATTACTATGTCTTGTTAGAAAAGAGACTAGTCATACCTTGAGCAGAAAAGTCTGCAAACTGTTCCCCCCACTGAAGTTCTCTGGTTTCAACAGTCCTGCGTGGGAACAGCAATGGATTTTAGTTACTGCTGCATCACTTTCTGTTGTAGAGTAAATAGTACAAACCGGCACTATTTTAAAATAACAAACTCTTGATAGAAGAAATAAAAAACTACAACTAACACCACACTCTTTACCATCCCCGTGGAGATGCTACTTGTTCAGAGCGGCAAAGAGAATGACTGGGGGGGCGGAGCCAGAGGGGGAGCTATATGGACAGCTTTTGCTGTGCTCTCTTTGCCATTTCCTGTTGGGGAAGAGAATATTCCCACAAGTAAGGATGAAGCCGTGGACCGGACACACCAATGTAGGAGAAATGTATTGTACCTCATAAGCAGGTTGATTGCATTTAAAGCTATTGTGTCATTTAAAGCACATTCTCTGACCACTCATTTAGGTTTTTTATTTTTACCTTCTGTGCGCCTGACGTTCTGCAGTTACTTAAATAACAAAACAGATTTTGTTAACTTTAGTTACGTAATATTCTAAAGTTATTTTGTAATTAATGATTGCATAATTATTATAAAACAGCATTTCAACACGTACTCTAGGTGTAACAATATAGCAAAGTCAGTGACAATAGACAAACCTTGAACTACTGATACGCACAGAAAATAATGGTATAATGATCTGTTTTATGATAACCCAATGCTGTTAAACCTCTCAAGGTGAAGCAAATATAGATACAATTGTAATGTTTTCAGTGCTGCTAAACCTATATTCCCATGTAGATTCCTGCATATTATTATTTCTAACAATGTATACAGTCTGTCTCATATTTTAATATAGCAGTACAAGCACTTGTTAGACAGAAAACTTCTTGATTTTTGAGTAAAAAAATGTGCTTTGTCCCACCCTTCCTGGAGAGGCCAAAAGCCAAGATCTGTAACCTCGAAATGCTGCAAATCGAATCGCTGGAAGCTATTTTACATAGCAAACAATACAAATAAAAAAAATTGTTTAAATAAAATACTTGACCCTGAATGCAATGCTTTTGCTAAATTATTAGGTAAAAATAAAGTGCACAGTGAGTTTGTTTGAGCTGTTACATTTTCCTAAAAATCTACCTAACTTGTAATGATCACTCAGGTAACATTTTTGAAGCTCATTCTATACCTTGATTAGTTTCTAGTATGTGCTGGATACACTTCAGAGTGATACACAACATGGGGCTGATCCGTAAAGGTACACAGAAGCTAATATAGCAATAAAATAAGGTCACATAACTTACTTACAGGCCACCATTCTTTCACCATTGCTTTTAAATTAATGTCTGTGTGATAAACTGCTTCAGAATAAAATTAAATTCCTGGCCCACTGGTATTGTAAATGGTTTATTTTCTTAGGTAACTTATAGATTTGTCATTTATTGTCATTGCCTCAGACAAGCGAACATAAAACAAACCACAACTATTTATTGGTGTATATTTTCGGTAAAAATTGCACTAAGCTCTGCGGAATCTGTTGGCGCTCTACAAATAACTGATAACAATAGTAACACACCTCTTTTTATGAAGTCTCAATACCTACTGCACTACTTATTTATTTATATATATATATATATATATATATATATATATATATATATATATATATATATATACCTGTACCTACACACACACACAAACAAATGCACCAGGCAGTATAAGGAATTTAAAGTGTGTAGGAAAAATATTTTTTGGAATTGGACAAATTTCAGAAATACGTAAATTAAACATCTCTTCAATCACTGAACTCGATTTGCTAAGACATTTTTTATTTTCTAAACTAAACAAGAATACCATATTAAATTATGCAAAATCAACATGTGGCACATTCAGTTCTGTCAGAAATGAGTTCCCTGGGCTGAATTTGTTTTTATAACCTTTAATCAAATAGCACCAATCAGTGTAACTACTAAAGAATCATCAACATGAGATCAGTTCACTTCATGTTATAACAAACACTGCGAACAATTTCATTCTGAGCCAAGTTCTAATGCCAATAGTTTTACTCCATCTGTGTTCTGACTCTAATATAGATGCTCTGATAAACTCAGCTATATAGTATAAATTAAACACATAGACATAGAAACCGACAGCACACACAGACCATCTGGCACAGTTAACATTTTTAATTTCCCTACCTGACTTAAATTATTCATCTCCATTTAATACCTGGCTTCGGCTCTAGGTTAGAGGACACATATCCATTCCAGCACTCTACCTTCTATGCTAAAGACTTTCATTCCTAAAGTTTTTAATTAAAATAAAAAAGTTTGTTCAAATATACTATCTTAAACCTCATATATAAAAATTAAAAATGATACACCATACTGGTATACTATGGCTGCAGCCAAGGCATTAAACATGTAAATGAAGAACTTTGTGTACTCACACCTGTGTTTGGGATTACACTATTTTAGTTACATTCTGATAATTAAAAAAATAAATAATGTGTTGTACATTATTTTGCATTTTCTATTTCATAATGACATCAAATAGCCCAAACACTCAAGTGAAATGTGTTAAAGGGACAGTCTAGTCCAAAATAAACTTTCATAATTCAGATAGGGCAGTTAATTTTAAACAACTTTACAATTTATTTTTATCAACAATTTTGCTTTGTTCTCTTGGTATTCTTAGATGAAATTTAAATCTAGGAGGTTCATATGCTAATTTCTTAGACCTTGAAGACGGCCTCTTATCTGAATGCATTTTGACAGTTTTCACCACTAGAGGGTATTAGTCCATGCGTCTCATATAGATAACACTATGCTCACGCACGTGGAGTTACCTAGGAGCCAACACTGATTGGCTAAAATGAAAGTCTGTCAAAAGAAGTGAAATAAGGGGGCAGTTTGTAGAGGCTTAGATACAAGGTAATCACATAGATAAAAAGTGTATTAATATAACTGTGTTGGTTATACAAAACTGGGGAATAGTAAATAAAAGGATTGTCTATCTTTTTAAACAATAACAATTCTGGTATAGACTGTCCCTTTAATTTAACCTAAACAATCATGTTATTAAGTCCATCTGTTTAGCTATCTATTTAATTATTGAAAAAGTACCCCTAAAATTTGTTAAATACATCATTTGTTTTTCATTCTTAACTATGGGAAAATATGTTCTATACTGCAGAATATCCTCTTTACAAACTTGCAAAAAGAGCACAAAAAATCTTTATTTTGCCACTTCGGAAATAAATACATCAAAAAATATTCAAAACAAACAAAAGCTGCACTCTCCAAGTCACAGAAGTGAAAAAACTTTGACAAGCAACGTTTCGAGGATCCTGCCCCTTTGTCAAGCTAAAGACACAATGTACAAAATGGACATTTAAACCCATACCAATTAAGACATAACCAATCACATTGAAAATGGCCTAACATCACTGTTTACCCCTATAGACCCAAAACATATTCTGCTGTTGTACCTTCCTGAAGCTGGAACCTATATACGTTATGCGGTACGATGGGCAATGGACCACATGAGATATATATATATATATATATATATATATATATATATATATATAAATGTTTCCATTTTCTAAGTAACAATTTTTAAGAATTAAATGAAACCATTCTAAGTACTCATTCAGCAGATAAAACTGCATTTTATATTGTGTATAGGATGTTATGCTGCCTGCTGAAAAAAATGATACTACTACATGACAATTCTTATTATATTCTCTTTGTGCACCTTCCCAGGTTTTTGGCCACATGTTCTATGTAACAATTAACTAAAAATTCACTGTGATATTCCATCTCCGCATTTATTTCATTTCTTAATTATATCTTGTTAAAGTTATGTGAATATCTAGAATAATTTAACTTTCTTTTTAAAAACAGTCTAATTTTCACCTATAGGGCCATATTATTTAAAGGGACACTGAACTCAAATTTTTTCTTTTGTGATTCATAGAGCGCATGCAATTTTAAACAACTTTCTAATTTACTCCTATTATCAATTTATATTTGTTCTCTTGCTATCTTTATTTGAAAAAGAAGGCATCTAAGCTAAGGAGCCAGCCATTTGTTGGTTCAGACCCTTGGACAGCACTTGTTTATTGGTGCTGTCCAATCAGCAAGGACAACCCAAGTTGTTCACAAAAATGGGCCGGCATCTAAACTTACATTCTTGCTTTTCAAATAAAGATGCCAAGAGAATGAAGACAATTTGATAGTAGGAGTAAATTAGAAAGTTGCTTAAAATTTCATGCTCTATCTGAATTACGAAAGAAAAAATTGGGTTCGGTGTCCCTTTAAGCTGTGTATGCAGGTTTTGGGCATCAGTGCTGGCTCAGTGAAATTAATTATGAGATTGTAATATAAAATGTTTGATTATGTGTAGTTAAAAAAACTTTGTAATATACTTTCATTATTTATTTTGTCCCCTTTTCCTGTAATTTAACTGGGTTACACAAACTCTACTTTATCGACTGGTTTAAATATCTTTCCCTTATTGTTCTCCACAGAAGACATCGATAGAAAACTAGTTCAAACATGGCGACACATTCCTTTATAGAATCTAAAGTACTTAATAAAACTAAACATTTAAACTTATATTATCAATATTTAAACAATATATGGTAAAAATACAGTTACATATTATTCTAAGGCTAATATTTGCATGGAATACATCATTATATCTACTTAACCTCTACACCACCTAAAGTTTTGTGGACTTAAATTATCCAATCTGATCAGCTCCTGCTTGTACGTCATTGGTCGTGCATACTTATTTACACTCTTTCACAATACTCTTTTACTATCTGTTCTATTAATTATTAAATTATATTTACAAAACTAAAGATGGTGAACAATACATCAACAATATGCAATTCCACATTAGTATTTGTATGCATTCTTATAAAGCACAAAAATATTTTTTTAAAAAGTATTTACATACAAATTTGTTGATTTTGGTACCATCACCCCTAACATTAGGGGGGATATCTATCAAGCCATCAACTTTCTTGAATTAGATGGTACCAATACGCTCGCCTAACATCGCGGCTGCGGACCTGAATATGATCTCCAAGTATGGGGCGATGAGCATCGGACTGTTGTTAACAGTCATAGATCTCGCATCGAATTGGCTTTTTACAAACTTTATTTATACCCTGTCACTAAACGCCGCAACTATACTAAAATGTTTAACCCCTATCCCGTCGCTCCCGGACCCCGCTGACACCTAAATAAAGTTATTAACCCATATCCCACCACTCCCAGACCACGCCGCCACCTAAATAAATGTATTAACCCCCATCCTGCAGCTCCCGGACCCTGCCGCCACTAAATAAACGTATTAACCGTTAAACCCTCTGGCCTCCCACATCACTTCCACTAACTAAATCTATTAACCTCTAAACTGCCAGCCCCCCACAGCCATAAACTAAATTAAGCTAGGATGAGCTCTCATCCTATTGGCTAATTGGAACAGCCAATAGGATGAGAGCTGCTCAAATCCTATTGGCTGATTGGAACCTTTCAGCCAATAGGAATGCAAGGGACACCATCTTGGATGACGTCACTTGCATTCAAGTTCCAGTTTACGGCGGCGACCGTATTGAAGAATAGCTCCGCACCGGATGTCTTCAGGATGGACCCGTTCCGCGCCGAATGGATGAAGACAGAAGATGCCGTCTGGATGAAGACTTCGCCGGATGGATGAAGATGGAAGAGGCCGCCCCAGATGAAGACTTCTTGCCAGCTGGATGGATCCTTCAAGCAGAACTTCAAGAACTGTAAGCGGATCGTCAGGGGCTAGTATTAGGTTTATTTAAGGTTTTTTTGGGCGAATTTTATTTTTAGAGTAGGGTCTGGGCAGTAAAAAAAGAGCTAAATGCCCTTTTAAGGGCAATGCCATTTTCAGGGCAATGGGGAGCTTAGGTTATTTTAGATAGGGTTTTTATTGGGGGGGTGGTTGTGGGGTGGGGGTTTTTACTGTTGGGGGTATTTGTATTTTTTTTTTTTACAGGTAAAAGAGTTTATTTCTTTGGGGCAATGCCCCAACAAATGGCCCTTTTAAGGACCATTGGTAGTTTAGTGTAGGCTAGGTTTATTTTATTTTGGGGGGGCGTTTTTATAATGATAGGGCTATTAGATTAGGTGTAATTCTTTTTTATTTTTGACAATGTGTTGTTGTTTTGTAATTTGTAGTTTAGTAATTTTCAATAAGGTTAAATAGTAGATTTAAATAATTTGAGTAGGGTAAGACGTTTTTTAATATGTAATTTAGTTAATGTAATTGGTAAAATAGTTTATTTTAATTCTACAGGTAAGTTTAAATTTATTTTAAGATAGGGATGTGGTAATTTTAATTTAAAGTTAGCGGCTTGTTAGGTTTGGGGTTAATAGCTTAATTTAGTTTATGGCGATGTGGAGGGCTGGCAGTTTAGGGGTTAATAGGTTTAGTTAGTGGTAGTGATGTGGAAGGCCAGAGGTTTAGGGGTTAATATGTTTATTTAGGTTGCGGCGTGGTCCAGGAGCGGAGGAATAGGGTTTAATAACATTATGTAGGTGGCGGAGATGTTGGGGCGGCAGAATAGGGGTTAATAACATTATGTAGGTGGCGGCGATGTCGGGGCGGCAGATTAGGGGTGTTTAGACTCTAGGCTTATGTTAGGTGTGAACGTAACTGGTTTTCTACCAAAGAAATCAATGGGATATCTGGCAGCATCGAACATAAGCTTTCGCTGCTTTCAGACTCCCACTGATTCCTATGGCATCCGCGGCCTCCAGGGTGGCGGATTGAAAACCAGGTATGCTGGGCCGGAATTGCCACAAGCGTACCGGTTAACTATTTGATAACTTTTAAAAAGTGTAAAATAGTGTCGCATGTGTATTCGGAACATTTGTAATGACATAAGCATCGATCTGTGTCGGACTGAGACAAGCGGATCGTATGTTACATCACATATTTCAAATTTTGCCAGTCTGTAAGCTTTGATAACTAGGTCTGATCACGCTTGCAACAATTACACTGCGGAATAACAGCGTATTTGCGGTTGAGGGCTTGATAGATATCCCCCAGTTGTAAAATTATATTGATTAGTCAAGGGTAGAAAAAAAAGTGCTGGTTCAATACAAACTTTATATAACAGTATCTGTCTAATACAAACTTTATATAACAGTATCTGTCTAATACATACTTTATATAACAGTATCAGTCTAATACAAACTTTATATAACAGTATCTGTCTAATACAAACTTTATATAACAGTATCTGTCTAATACAAACTTTATATAACAGTATCAGTCTAATACATACTTTATATAACAGTATCAGTCTAATACATACTTTATATAACAGTATCAGTCTAATACATACTTTATATAACAATATCAGTTCAATACATACTTTATATAACAATATCAGTTCAATACATACTTTATATAACAGTATAATAATAATTATAATAAGTATCATAATAATAATAATGTAAACGCTTTGATAATATTTGAATTTTTCCAATGACTATAGATATAAAAGGTTTCATAATAACAGCAATATTAATGGGACAAAAAATTATTAGACAAGTGGAAATGTGCTCCCATCTCTTACACTAAACCTACATTTTTTCTTTCATGATTCAGATAGAGCAGGCAATTTTAAGAAACTTTCTAATTTACTCCTATTACCATTTTTTTGCAGTGTTCTCTTGCTATCTTTATTTTAAAAACAGGAATGTAAAGCTTAGGAGCCAGTCCATTTTTGGTTCAGAACCTGGGTTACACTTGCTTATTGGTGGCTAAATGTAGCCACTAATAAAGCAAGCACTATTCGGGGTGTTGAACCTAAAATGGACCGGCTCCTAAGCTTTACATTCCTGCTTTTTTTTAAAATAAAGATAGCAAGAGAACAAAAAAAATGATTATAGTATTAAATTAGAAAGTTGATTAAAATGGCATGCTCTATCTAAATTATAGCAGGGTTTAGTATCCCTTTAAGGACCACTAAACACAGTACAATTTCATAATTAACAAGTGCATAATAAAAAGACAATGCAATAGCTCTTACTCTGAATTTCACAAAAGATGTAGAATTATTTTTTTTGGCAAATGTATCATGTGACAGCCCTTAGCCAATCACACACTAATATACTTATACCATGTGAGCTTGTGCACATGCTTTGTAGGAGCCGATGTCTCAATAAGTGTGTAGATAAGAAGATTGTGGAAAATGTGATAATGGAAGTAAATTGGAAAGATTCTTAAAATTGTGTGCCCTATCTGAATCATGAAAGTTTAATTTTCACTTGTGTCCCTTTAAACATTTTATTATTGAACAACAGGATGTCTTTCATGAGGAAACTGGAGACTTTCTGAAGAAATTAGACAAAGTTACAACCTTTTTGTAAATCTTAATATATCAGAGAACCTCAAATGACAGAAGAATGTCAAATATTACTTATGAGAATAATTTAGAATATATATTTTCCAAAAATATATTTATATTCAGATTAACATTTTCATAAAGGAAAAAACATAATTTATATAAGAACTTACCTGATAAATTCATTTCTTTCATATTAGCAAGAGTCCATGAGCTAGTGACGTATGGGATATACATTCCTACCAGGAGGGGCAAAGTTTCCCAAACCTTAAAATGCCTATAAATACACCCCTCACCACACCCACAATTCAGTTTAACGAATAGCCAAGAAGTGGGGTGATAAGAAAAAAGTGCGAAAGCATATAAAATAAGGAATTGGAATAATTGTGCTTTATACAAAAAAATCAAAACCACCACAAAAAGGGCGGGCCTCATGGACTCTTGCTAATATGAAAGAAATGAATTTATCAGGTAAGTTCTTACATAAATTATGTTTTCTTTCATGTAATTAGCAAGAGTCCATGAGCTAGTGACGTATGGGATAATGATTACCCAAGATGTGGATCTTTCCACGCAAGAGTCACTAGAGAGGGAGGGATAAAATAAAGACAGCCAATTCCTGCTGAAAATAATCCACACCCAGAATAAAATTTTAATGAAAAAACATAAGCAGAAGATTCAAACTGAAACCACTGCCTGAAGTACGTTTCTACCAAAAACTGCTTCAGAAGAAGAAAACACATCAAAATGGTAGAATTTAGTAAAAGTATGCAAAGAGGACCAAGTTGCTGCTTTGCAAATCTGATCAACCGAAGCTTCATTCCTAAACGTCCAGGAAGTAGAAACTGACCTAGTAGAATGAGCTGTAATCCTTTGAGGCGGAGTGTTACCCGACTCAACATAGGCATGATGAAATAAAGATTTCAACCAAGATGCCAAAGAAATGGCACAAGCTTTCTGGCCTTTTCTAGAACCGGAAAAGATGACAAATAGACTAGAAGTCTTTCGGAAAGACTTAGTAGCTTCAACATAATATTACAAAGCTCTAACAGCATCCAAAGAATGCAATGATTTCTCCTTAGAATTCATAGGATTAGGACATAATGAAGGAACCACAATTTCTCTACTAATGTTGTTAGAATTCACAACCTTAGGTAAAAAATTCAAAAGAAGTTCGCAGCACCGCCTTATCCTGATGCAAAATCAGAAAAGGAGACTCACAAAAAAGAGTAGATAATTCAGAGACTCTTCTGGCAGAAGAGATGGCCAAAAGAAACAAACTTTCCAAGAAAGTAATATAACGACCAAAGAATGCATGGGTTCAAAAGGAGGAGCTTGAAGAGCCCCCAGAACCAAATTCAAACTCCAAGGAGGAGAAATTGACTTAATGACAGGTTTTATACGAACCAAAGGTTGTACAAAACAAAGAATATCAGGAAGATTAGCAATCCTTCTGTGAAAAAGAACAGAAAGAGCAGAGATTTGTCTTTCAAGGAACTTGCGGACAAACCTTTATCTAAACCATCCTGAAGAAACTGTAAAATTCTCGGTATTCAAAAAGAATGCCAAGAAAAAAGATGAGAAAGACACTAAGAAATATAAGTCTTCAAGACTCTATAATATATCTCTCTAGATACAGATTTACGAGCCTGTCACATAGTATCAATCACAGAGTCAGAGAAACCTCTTTGACCAAGAATCAAGCGTTCAAACTCCATACCTTAAAATTAAGGTTTTGAGATCCTGATGGAAAAAAAACCTTGAGACAGAAAGACTGGTCTTAACGGAAGAGTCCACAGCTGGCAAGAGGCCATCCGGACAAGATCCGCATACCAAAACCTGTGAGGCCATGCTGGAGCTACCAGCAGGACAAACGAGCATTCCTTTAGAATATTGGAGAATACCCTTGGAAGAAGAACTAGAGGCGGAAAGATATAGGCAGGATGACACTTGTAAGGAAGAGATAATGCATCCACTGCCTCCGCCCGAGGATCCCAGGATCCGGACAGATACCTGGGAAGTTTCTTGTTTAGATGAGAAGCCATCAGATCTATTTCTGGGAGTTCCCACATTTGAACAATCTGAGGAAATACCTCTGGGTGAAGAGACCATTCGCCCAGGTGCAACGTTTGGCGACTGAGATAATCCGCTTTCCAATTGTCCATACCTGGGATATGAACCGCAGAGATTAGACAGGAGCTGGATTCCGCCCAAACCAAATTCGAGATACTTCTTTCATAGCCAGAGGACTGTGAGTCCCTCCTTGATGATTGATGTATGCCACAGTTGTGACATTGTCTATCTGAAAACAAATGAACAACTCTCTCTTCAGAAGAGGCCAAGACTGAAGAGCTCTGAAAATTGCACAGAGTTCCAAAATATTGATCGGAAATCTCACCTCCTGAGATTCCCAAACCCCTTGTGCCGTCAGATACCCCCACACAGCTCCCCAACCTGTAAGACTTGCATCTGTTGAGATTATAGTCCAGGTCGGAAGAACAAAGAAGCCCCCTGAACTAAACGATGGTGATCTGTCCACCATGTCAGAGAGTGTCGTATAATCGGTTTAAAGATATTAATTGAGATATCTTTGAGTAATCCCTGCACCATTGGTTCAGCATACAGAGCTGAAGAGGTCGCATGTGAAAACGAGCAAAGGAGATCGCATCTGATGAGGCAGTCCTAAGACCTAAAATTTCCATGCATAAGGCTACCAAAGGGAATGATTGTGACTGAAGGTTTTGACAAGCTGATATCAATGTTAAACTTCTCTTGTCTGACAAGGACAGAGTCATAGACACTGAATCTATTTAGAAACCTAAAAAGGTTACCCTTGTCTGAGGAATCAATGAACTGATTGGTAAATTGATTCTCCAACCATGAACTTGAAGAAACAACACAAGTCGATTCGTATGAGATTCTTCGAAAATGAGAAGACTGAGCCAGTACCAAGATATCGTCCAAATAAGGAAATACCAAAACCCTGTTCTCTGATTACAGAAAGAAGGGCACCGAGAACCTTTGAAAAAAATTCTTGGAACTGAGGCTAGGCCAAACGGTAGAGCCACAAAACTGGTAATGCTTGTCTAAAAAGAGAATCTCAGACACTAAAAGTGATCTGGATGAATCGGAATATGCAGATACACATCCTGTAAATCTATTGTAGACATATAATGCCCTTGCTAAACAAAAGGCAGGATAGTCCTACAGTAACCATCTTGAATGTTGGTATCCTTACATAACGATTCAATATTTATAGATCCGGAACTGGTCTGAAGGAATTGACCTTCTTTGGTACAATGAAGAGATAAAATAAAACCCCAGCCCCTGTTCCAGAACTGGAACTGGCATAATTACTCCAGCCAACTCTAGATCTGAAACACATTTCAGAAATGCTGAGCCTTTGCTGTGTTAACTGGGACACGGGAAAGAAAAAAATCTCTTAGCAGGAGGCCTTAACTTGAAGCCAATTCTGTACCTTTCTGAAACAATGTTCTGAAACCAGAGATTGAGAACGGAATTGATCCAAATTTCTTTGAAGAAAACGTAATCTGCCCCATACCAGCTGAGCTGGAATAAGGGCCGCACCTTCATGGGTACTTAGGAGCTGGCTATAGGTTTCTATAAGGCTTGGATATATTCCAAACTGGAAATAGTTTCCAAACTGATACCACTCCTGAGGATGAAGGATCTGGCTTTTGTTCCTTGTTGTGAGGAAAGGAACGAAAATGATTATTAGATTTTTTATCCTTTGGTAAAAAAGTTCCCTTCCTTCCAGAAACAGTTGAGATAATAATTTATTACCCTGGAAAGAAAGGGAAAGCAAAGTTGACTTAGAAGACATATCAGCATTCTAAGTTTAATCCATAAAGCTTTTCTAGCTAAAATAGCTAGAGACATATACCTGACATCAACTCTAATGATATCAAAAGATGGTATCACCAATAAAATTATTAGCATGTTATAGAATAATAATAATGCTATAAAATTATGATCTGTTACTTGTTGCGCTAAAGCTTCTAACCAAAAAGTTGAAGCTGCAGCAACATCCGCTAAAAATATAGCAGGTCTAAGAAGATTACCTGAACATAAGTAAGCTTTTCTTAGAAAGGATACAATTTTCCTATCTAAAGGATCCTTAAATGAAGTACTATCTGCCGTAGAAATAGTAGTACATTTAGCAGGAGTAGAGACAGCCCCATAACCTTAGGGATTTTGTCCCAAAAAACTCTAATCTGTCAGATGGCACAGGATATAATTGCTTAAACGTTTAGAAGGAGTAAAAGAATTACCCAAATTATTCCATTCCCTGGAAATTACTTCAGAAATAGCATCAGGGAGATTAAACACTTCTGGAATAACTACAGGAGATTTAAAAACCTTATTTAAACGTTTAGATTTAGTATCAAGAGGACCAGAATCCTCTATTTCTAATGCAATTAATACTTCTTTAAATAAAGAACGAATAAATTCCATCTTGAACAAATACAAAGATTTATCAGCATCAACCTCTGAGACAGAAACCTCTGAACCAGAAGAACCATTATCAGTATCAGAATGATGATGTTCATTTAAAAATTCATCTGAAAAAAGAGAAGTTTTAAAAGACTTTTATGTAAACTAGAAGGAGAAATAACAGACATAGCCTTCTTAATGGATTTAAAAAAATAAAATCTCTTATGTTTATCAGGAACACTCTGAAAATTAGATGTTGACGGAACAGCAACAGGTAATGTAACAGTACTAAAGGAAATTTTATCTGCATTAATAAGTTTGTCATGACATGCAATACAAACAACAGCTGGAGAAACAGATACCAAAAATTTATAGCAGATACACTTAGCTTGGTAGCTCCAGCACCGGGCAGTGATTTTCCTGAAGTATCTTCTGACTCAGTTGCAACGTGGAACATCTTGCAATATGTAATAGAAAAAACAACATATAAAGCAAAATTGATCAAATTCCTTAAATGACAGTTTCAGGAATGGGAAAAAATGCCAGTGAACAAGCTTCTAGCAACCAGAAGCAATAAATAATGAGACTTAAATAATGTGGAGACAAAAGCGACGCCCATATTTTTTAGCGCCAAATAAGACGCCCACATTATTTGGCGCCTAAATGCTTTTGACGCCAAAAATGACGCCACATCCGGAACGCCGACATTTTTGGCGCAAAAGAACGTCAAAAAATGACGCAACTTCCGGCGACACGTATGACGCCGGAAACAGAAAAGATTTTTTGCGCCAAAAAAGTCCGCGCCAAGAATGACGCAATAAAATGAAGCATTTTCAGCCCCCGCGAGCCTAACAGCCCACAGGGAAAAAGTCAAATTTTTTAAGGTAATAAAAAATTATTGATTCAAATGCATTATCCCAAATATGAAACTGACTGTCTGAAAATAAGGAATGTTGAACATCCTGAGTCAAGGCAAATAAATGTTTGAATACATATATTTAGAACTTTATAAAAAAGTGCCCAACCATAGCTTTAGAGTGTCACAGAAAATAAGACTTACTTACCCCAGGACACTCATCTACATGTTTGTAGAAAGCCAAACCAGTACTGAAACGAGAATCAGTAGAGGTAATGGTATATATAAGAGTATATCGTCGATCTGAAAAGGGAGGTAAGAGATGAATCTCCACGACCGATAACAGAGAACCTATGAAATAGACCCCGTAGAAGGAGATCATTGAATTCAAATAGGCAATACTCTCCTCACATCCCTCTGACATTCACTGCACGCTGAGAGGAAAACCGGGCCCCAACTTGCTGCGGAGCGCATATCAACGTAGAATCTAGCACAAACTTACTTCACCACCTCCATAGGAGGCAAAGTTTGTAAAACTGAATTGTGGGTGTGGTGAGGGGTGTATTTATAGGCATTTTAAGGTTTGGGAAACTTTGCCCCTCCTGGTAGGAATGTATATCCCATACGTCACTAGCTCATGGACTCTTGCTAATTACATGAAAGAAATAAAGAATAAATGAGACATATTAATATTCTGAATTTTAATTAATCTGACACCCTCTCCTTTGGCCATTTGCAAGATTAAAAACAGAGTTATATGCAATAGTTCATCTCCCTATAAATCATCTAAATAATGAATGCAAACAATATGCAGCCACCATTTAAAATTGTGCATCACAATGCTGGTGTTGTCAGGCAGTAAAGTAAGAGTCTCAGTATGTTTGTCTAGCGTGTAGTTTTTGTACTATAATGACCCTTTGTTGTGCATTTTTGTATTATGAATTACCGTAAATATGATTAATTAGCTTTAGGTGACAAACCTAAAGGGCAGAATAATCCCAGAGGTTTTTCAGCATATCCTATAACGAAGATCCCAGCATATCCCTTTTTTGAGGTCACTAGATTTCATATGAGCATAGTACAAGATGTTTAACGTGTCAATAAGAGTCTGCTTAGTGATATCAGAAAGCAAACTATACATATATACATATATTTGTGTGTGTGTGTGTATCTTACCATCCATGCAGTGACAAAGTCTCCCATCCAAGTTCCAACAGCTGCCACTTTCATAAAACTTTCATTTCTGATACCCATGAAGTCATTTATAATGTACGAGCTGGTAAGAGAAAAGGAAGACAGAAAATAAACTGCTATGCAAAGAGCAATATAAAAGTTATGTTTCTTTTGTTTTTATTTAAAATTAAAGATTGTGATAGTACAATATATGTGACACAGAGAGGCAATACTTATATACAGTGCGACTGACTTCACTATAACATCCATATCTTTCATTTTATTATTTTTAATAAGTTCAAATAAAACAAGAAACATAATACAAAGTTTGAAAATGTATTGCAATGCTTTTTTTTTTTTTTGCTTTTTTAATGTACTAAATGATACCAGCTTTTTCTGTGTGAGTTGTCCCTATCAGCCAATGAGCATTAGTCACAGGAGTCGTTTGTGCAAAATCCTGCACTTCCTGCTAGTTTAATTTTATTTTTAAACAACTTTAACTTAAAATTGCAACTGCTGTATTTTAAATAATATTGTTTTTATCACACTTGCATCTGCTATAATTGGATGCCTTTTGATATTTGGGTTGGATGGATCCTGACAGGATTACATCCACCACCTGATTGAGTAGTCAGCTGAGGTCAGATGTGATTGTGAGTGCATCCATATCTCTTTGGTATAGCTATTTAAGGGTTTGCTGTGCCTTTGACCCATAGTACCCATTGCCCTCTGATCCTGTCACACCCAGCACAGTTAGCTGGACAACTGCAAAGCTCCAGTCTACATTATTAACTCCCTTAAGGTGCCCCACTTATGCAAGTTTCATTTTACTCATTATTTGTATGATTTTGTAACTGTACTAGGCCATGTGGTGCCGTTGTGTTGCTGTTTTTCTCCCCCATCAGCATACAGACATATACCTTATTGTCCAGCCTGCTACCACTCTCATTTCAATTTAATTTCCTAGTCCCAGAACGCCCCTGGGACTTGGGAGGTATGGTATTAACCCCTCCACTATTAAATCTCAATGTAATTAACAATTAGTCTCCCTCTTCAAATTAACTCATACCTGCAGTACCCTCTGGTCTTAGATGTTGCGTCCAACATACACTCACTCACCTAATAAAAAACTTAAGAGCAAAAGCCCCCTGCACAATTATCTTATAGAGAATTAGAGATATGTAATTTTCTATTCTATTTTCTAAGTCTCTATTCTGGTCCTCCAAATGGAAATACAGTTTAATTTGGCTCTTTAAAATGGCTGAATACTAATATTGACAAAATGCCAAAAGTAAACATTAATATATTAATACATTTAAATAACAAGAAAGTTTTAATCTATTTTCAAATGTCCTGGTCATTTTTTGCTGCTTATCCACAGGCCAGCAATATATAACATTTTAAAAAGCTGTTTGTCTTCAACTGCTCTTTTACTTCAAGATTAACAAAAAAAGGGGGGGGGCACGTCCAGGGAGTGACTCATGTATAATGCAATATTGTTATCTTTGCTCTTGACTTCTTATAGAACTACTTTTAGTAGTGTTCACTTACGTATATGATGCTAAGACTATGTTTCATGTGCTTGTGTATTTTATTTTAAACATAAAAACCACTGAATTATTAAATATACGTGTCCAGTTCTGTTTGTGATCTGTGGTCTTGTGGTTTTACAAAATAAACAAATTACATTTTAAATTATTGGTTAGTTTCGCATATTTGTGGCTTTATTTTCGGCAAATGAAATACTTTACTGTCATTGCAAATTTTAATAAGAAACATCATGGCTTGTCACTTCTTGGAAATACTGCTAACCAGAATGAGTTTCATTTCCGAAACACAAAATGACCAAGACTCTTTAATTAATTGAAGTGCCTACATTTATCACAAGTAGCTGCTATGCACTGTTCTGCATTAAGTGTTCTAATGCTTAGACATTCAAGAATGCTTACAAGGAAGGACACAATGGCTTGTCCAGACGGATATTGCATATATGAAAAATGACCTGCTCTAAAAACGTATTTAGAGAATTATGGTTCTACAGTAAGTTGTCATTTAATATTCAGACAGATTATGCATTCAACCCTCTATTAATTTTCTTTTGCGAAAAACATCATTTTTTATTATTTTTGAATAACAAGAAGCCTTTAAGTATGCAGTAGATGTAGTTTTATTTAGCTAGAAGGATTTAGCAGTTTTCAACAGGATTTTTTTTTAAATTTGGTGATGAAAAACTAGAGGCATATATTCCTATACTGGTGTACATTTTTAAGACATAAGTAGTGACTTAAACAAACACAATCTTTTGCGATATAGGTTATTTGATGCTATAAAAAAATAAATAGATTATTAATATAAGATGCTGTTATAAATGCTATTTTGTATATCCAGTATGATATTAAACAGCCTTTCTTTCTTAGACGGTGGTCAAACCAAACTCCTCTAGTCTTTTCAAAACACAAGCAGATGTCACAATTTACTGCTAATGAGAGGAAATTTAAATTGATGTGAATTTCATGCTGAGCTACCCTTGCAGTCAGTTGGTGGGAAACGGGCGATAGCCAAGCAGCCTAACAAATCATCAACCAGATTATATGAGATGAGGACAGTTCAGAGTCTTATGTTATGAAATTCACAGTGAGCACAAAATATAAAACAGGAGGATAGAGAAGTGGAAGAATAAATCTATAATCAATCCTAAAACATGTCTAATTTACACATTGTAGTGTAAAGGGATCATTGATAATTGAATGCATGTAATGTGTTTAACCCCTTGAACTGTAAAAAAGTGTTAGCCCATTATTGGGGCATACAGTATGTGCATAAAGGAAGGAAATGAGGGAATGAAGGAAGGGAAGAAAAGAACGTGCAATCAAGGGTATAGAGGTGCCTGAAGTTTAGAAAAAAATAAAAGGAACACTGAACCCAAATTTTTTCTTTTGTGATTCAGATAGAGCATGCAATTTTAAGCAACTTTCTAATTGACTCCTATTATCAAATTTTCTTCATTCTCTTGGTATCTTTATTTGAAATGCAAGAATGTAAGTTTAGATGCCGGCCTATTTTTGGTGAACAAACTGGGTTGTTCTTGCTGATTGGTGGATAAATTCACCCACCAATAAACAAGTGCTTTCCATGGTACTGAACCAAAAAAAAGCTTAGATGCATTATTTTTCAAATAAAGAAAGCAAGAGAATGAAGAAAAATTGATCATAGGTGTAAATTAGAAAGTTGTTTATAAGTGCATGCTCTATCGAAATCACAAAATAAAAAATTTGGGTTCAGTGTCCCTTTAATAAGCCATCTTGAACTTAGACAAGGGTGGATCGTGAACTCGTCATGCCAGGAAAGAAAATAATTTATAAGGTAAGCATACATTTTGTTTTCTTTCCACAGAATGGAAAGGGAGGGAGAAGACAGACAAACCTAAACTGATGAAGGCACCGCTGCTTGAAAAACTTTTCTCCCAAAGGAAGCCTCAACTGAGACCAAAACATCGAAATTGTAAAATCTTGAAAACATATATACAGAGGACCAAGTGGCCATCTTGCAAATTTGCTCCACAGAAGTCTTATTTTTAAAGGCTCATGAAGAAGCAGCAGCCCTAGTTGAAAGAGGCGCAATCCTTTTAGGAGGTTGTAGACCAGCTGCCTCCTAAGCCAACCAAAAGACCATTCCCAACCAAAAAGAAAGAGCAGTTGACTTGATTTCTGACCCTTACATTTTGCCAGAAAAATACACAAAATGGGCTTAAGATTGTCAAAATCTTTAGTAGCCTAGAGATAGTATTCTAGAACACAAACTACATCCAGGTTGTGTAACAGACCATCCTTTGAGAAGAAGGACTAGGGCCGAATGAAGGAACTACAATTTCCTAAATGATAATACAGTCCGAAACCACCTTAGGAAGAAATCCCAATTTGGTACGAAGGACCGCCTTATCTGCATGAAAAATAAGATAAGGTGTTATGGATCAAGTGGAAATGTATATCCTTAGTTGCAGGACCACTAAGTCTCACACCAAACCTTAGGTTCATAAGATTTAACAAGAACCTTGTTTTTGCTCATAGATCTGAGGGTCACTGCTGCATGGATACAGAGTGAAGTATATTTTGTAAAATGAATCAACTGATGTAACTGTTGCAACATATATACTGCTTAAGGTATTTGGTAAAACTGCACAATGATTCTGAACTGTTGATAATACAGTTTAATAACAGCCACAAGGATAATTAGTATTGCATGCTGGTAGTGTTATCAGAGTAGAAGGCAGACAATGATATAAGCAATTTAGAACAGTTCATCAAACAACGTACATGTGAAGTTCAGGCAAACACTTGTATATTGCAGTTAGGTAGTGGTCAGGCAAGCATGTGTTAAGAAAAGCTGATAGTTCATCTGACAGTGCGGTAGCATATAATGGAGGACACAGAAATATTTGCAAGCAGTATGAAAGAACGTTAGTATTGCCTTAAATTGAGTAGTGATTACAGCAGGGAGATATGCAGAACGTAACAGGACTTAGCACAGTACGTTACTGACATGAATGTCCTCAGGGGAGGAATGGATCCAGAGCTTGGGGAAGAGATCCTGCAACAGGTGCGTGCTGTTCGTTTGCTCTGTGTGAGCTTGAGGATCTGGAGAGGAAGGGATGACGTCAGATGCCGCTCACGGCTGCAGGGTGATCAGCCGAATGCGTCCCAGCAATAAGTGCACAAACTGCATAGAAGGAATGAACACAGTTCCTGGGTAATATACTAGTAAGGTTAGCAATACCCCAAAAAGCTGTAATGCCAGGATACTTTAGAACGTGATCTTAGAAATCCGATGAAAGGATAGAAGCTAGGTCTCTTCACTGGTGCTCAGCATAACACTGAGTAAGCACAAATTACCAAGCATAGGTAGGAAGGAGGGGACTTAAATAGGGATGCCACAAGCAAGACAACCGCAGTTAAAGGTACAGAACATAACATAAGGGGAATACACTGTAGAGCCGAAGGCTCAGAGACTCTACGCATAGAATAGCAAAAAACAAATATCAACATAGTGCATAGCCTCAAACAGAGCCTGCTGCAAAACCCGAAGAACAAATTAAGGCTCCATGGAGGAGCAGCAGACCTAAACACAGGGCTGATACTGACCAGGGCCTGAACAATAACTGAACATCTGGTAAGTTTGCCAAACTTTATGAAAACAGAACAGGAAGTACTGAAATCTGACCCTTCAGAGAACTGACTGACAAAGCCCATCTCCAGACCCTCCTGGAGAAAACACAGAATGCGGAGAACCCTTACCGTACACAAGGGAAAGCATGAGATTCACACCAGTAAAGGAATTTGTGTCAAATCTTAAGATATATCCTGCTAGATACCGGTTTACGAGCCTGGATCAAGGTGTCAATAACCTCTTCAGAAAAACCTCAACTAGAGAAGACTAGGCAAACAAACTCCATGCAGTCAGCAACAAAGATTCTAGGTTTGGATAAAGAAAATGACCCTGAAGTAGAAGGTTATTCCTCAGGACGACATTTTCCCAGGTCCACAAACCAAAATCTGTGAGGCCAAGCTGGAGCAATTAGAAGCACTGAAGCCTGTTCCTGTATGGAACGAGCTATCACCCGAGGAAGGAGGACACAGGTAATCAGACCGAAATCCCATGGAAACACTAGAGCATCCACAGAGCTGCTTGCAGATCCCTTGATCTGGATTCAAATCTGGAAGCTTGGTGTTTAGCCTAAACTCTATCAGGTCCAACCCCAGAACTCCCCACCTGAGGGATATTTTGAGAATATCTCCGGATGAATAGCCCACTCCCCTGGGCAAAAAGTGAGTCTGCTCAAGTAATCTGCCTCCCAGCAGTCCACACATGGGATGGGATGGCAGAAATGAGAAAGTTGTGAGATTCTGCCAACTGAAGGATGTGAAACACCTCCTCAATCACTAATGAACTCCTTGCTCCATCCTGAACTAAAGGGAAAATGGAATGAAAGATCTCCATTTAGAAAAACTTAACCCTAAGAAAATTATTGAGGCTTTATAATTAAAGACATAGCCCTCTTAGACTTTAAATAATAGAGCAAAACTGATAGGGTGTGATAAACACCAAATGTCAGTAAGAACACATAAACAACAGGAAACCAACCTGAACTAAAATTCATGGTACTATTAATTCGGTAATGCCAACTGCACGGTGGGGACACTGCTGGTGACTTCCTTGCTAGGCTCTGTCTGGGATTGAACCTAGGACTCCAGGGTCAGAAACCAGTTTGCTCTGTTCTAGGAGAGCTAAACTGTCACTCCAGAGGGGACCGCTCAGCCAATAAGGAACAAGACTTTACAACCTGGGAAGACCCAGGAAATAAAAATTCAGCTCAAATAAATCATGAATTTCGTCCTAAGACATACTGAGAAAATAAGTATTATCCATAAGACAGTAAATTGTTGCAACAGTCCCCTATACATAAAAATTGCTAGAATACAGAAAATGCTAAATTCATATCCCAAAAGACATTTAACTTATGTCCCACAGAGAAATAAAGGATGCCAATCAAAGAGAAGGGAAACCCTTCCCACAAAATATACTTCCTTAGGGAAGATGAAAACATCAGATAACTGATGTAGATTAGATAAGGAATATCAGCATTTAACTGCCACAAGATGGCAGTAAACACCAGTATAGATAAGTCTAAATCGCCAGCGTTATATAAACAATTGTAAAGTATTGTAACTAGAAATCTCTGCAAATCTTCCAAGATATAATCATTCACACATAGGAAAAGCCCAAACTTTATAAGGCTAAAACCAATCCCCTTAAAAAGTTTAACACAGAGCTATAACTTCAGTATAAAGAGCCAGATATGAGATACATTTACCCCTAACTATGTCAATGTCCCATAGAGAGATCAGAGAGCTCTGGGACTCTAGATCCTAAAAACAATACAGTATAGCCTCAAAAAACTGTAATCTATAGCATGCACCTTAACATAAGAAAATTAAGCAATGCACCCTGAAGCATACTTATAAAGGATAGCGCTACTTCAGTCCCCCTTGACTCCCAGGGATATAATAAGACAACGTTTCTTAAATGTCTACTCCGGAACAAGCAGGAAGCACAACGCCTAACTAGTTCAATTAACTAGTTGAAGACAGCTAGAGAGAAAACTCACCCAAAGCTACGTATGCGCTGCAGAAAAATCGCAGCAGGAGACACCATTACAGAGACAAGCGTACCAACAAAACTGTCTTGTGGTGAAAAAGGGGTTAACCTGGTAAACACCGCAAGACAATTAGGCAAGGCTAGTAGGGGCAAACTGTCACTAAAACAGTCCCTGGCCTTGCATCGTCCATCAACCTGTTAGTCTCCTATTTGCCAGGAGCAAATGTTGTCTGTTGTATAACCCCTTCGTAAGTTATATTAATCACTGCTACACACACAGGATTCAAAGGCATGCAATGTAGAAGCCCCATTAAAATTAAGAGGAGTGTGTTTGTGCGACCTGCCACAGCATAGTCTAATACCGCTGTGCTGTGGAGCAGTCACAGCAGCTCCAGGTCTGTTAGCCTCATCCGACTGCTGACAGGGACCTGAAGATACAAGAAAAGCAGAGTAACCAACTCTGGTTTTCTACATAGGGGTTAGCATAAATTGTTGGAGTAAGGACTACCTCACCGACCTCCAACAGCTAATAGACACCATAACTCTTACTAAAGAGGATTACATGGCCACAGCATTGCCCTAATCCTTGCTTGCTGGAAAACTACCCATTAAAGGATTAAATAGTTGATTTTCTTCAGACACCATATTTGCATACCTTCTATGATGTACAAAGGCAAAGAATGACTGGGGGTTTATGGGAAGTGGGAGTGATACTTAAAGAATTGCTGTGGTGTTCTTTGCCTCCTCCTGGTGGCCCGGAGTTGAATTCCCAATAGTAATTAGAATGGATTTGTGGAATCTCCATGCCATTGGAAAGAAAAACATATTTTCACCACATGCAGCTTATTAAGAGTAGGCTCCAATTTTGCACCATTTTGCAGAGCAATGAATTGCAATCCTCTCTGATTTCTAAAGGGTTAAGACTTAGATATACATGAAAATACAGAAAAGTAAATAGTTATATTTGCTGTAATAACCTGAAAACTATTTAGAAGATTTAAGAGCATTTTTACTAGATTTGACTTCCTAAGAATTATATATAATTTTAAATAGTAGCAAAGATTGGCATTGGTAAACTGTTTATTAAACAATGTGACTTGCACAACTTGAATAAATCATTCGAAGAATAGAGGAAAAAACTAACACTTGACTAACCAGTGTATTTGTCTCTCCAAAAGGATTCTCCATTTCACAATGCAGTGCACAGATTTGGAGGCCAGAGAAATTACTTACAATGAGAACTGAATTGGGATGTTTTTGGCCAGCTACTATTGCATGCTGGTAGATGTAGTACTCTCCTGTTTTATTATCTACAGCTGTAAATTACAGCTGCCCATGTCTTAATGATAAGTTTACATTGAATGGACAGGAAGAAGAGGGTCTATAAATAACATTGCTGCATGGGGCAGTTTAAAAATGGCCCATAAAGGTGGGAGGGAGAAAAAAGAAGGCACATAAAAGGTGTTTTTAAGGTGGTATTAAAAAAAAAAAAAAAGAACAAATTTTAAAATAAAATAACACTACCTAAAAAAACAATACTTAATTAAGAAACTGAAAAACAGAATTAAGAAAAAGATGACAATTCAAACATGTTACCAGAGGATTGTGGAGCATTTCACGTTTCAAAAAAGAAAGAGTATACTATATGTTTACGTATGCATATGGCACAATGTTATGTATTGATTGCTTTGTTTAAAGTGAGGTAGACTATGATGTATGATATAACATAAAATAAGAAAGGAAATTCAGCACATGAATATTTAGAAAGCAAGTTTATACATTTTATTAATATTGCATCAAAATTTCTCAGATTCATGAAACTACTCATTATTATTGCAATGGCAGATTAGATCATAAAACAAACAAAATATTAATATGCAACACATAAATGATTAATGAGGTGAAAGAGAATGAATAGTAGGATAAATGTAGCATACAATATCAAAAGTTAGTGGTGAGCAGTACAGAACAGTCAAGCAAGCTTGAATGCAACAGTTTATACCCTTCAAGAAAACAAATTCATGACTTCCGGTAGGAGGAGCAAGGAAGCGTAGTTGCACTGCGCGCTCTCCCGACCACGGACCTGACAACACGCCAACTTCCATAGGCGGTGGAACAGATACCCCAGCCCGGAGTCCTGACTAGCATCTGGTCGATGCCATCACAGGCGTGAGGAAGTCTAGCCCTAGCTAGTGGCCGCATTGCTATGGCCCTTGGTCAAGACTGGCCAACTTGTGACCGCAGAAACTGCACTGGAGAACTTACAGACTGTATAACCCGGGACGTGACCACCTCAGGAGGAGGCGGAGCGTGACCGGGGAAGACCCGATTAAAGTTGTTTTGTCTCACGGTGTAAGTTGAATTATCTGGGATGACAGCAGAGGCACAATAAGAGGACAAGATAATTTCACAAGCTGCCCGGCGTGACATTTTTGAAGACTGGGTCCACCTGCGAATATCTTGGAGAGTAAGTCCCTGACTCGGATCAGGGTAAAGGTAAGAACGAGGGCGTGCGGGGTCTGCATCTGTACCAGGCAACACATATTCCAGTCAAGGATAATTGTGAGTTTGACCCTGAGATCTAGAAATAATAACAGGCGAACACAGTGAACATATTGACGATAATAAGCCTAAAGCAAGAAGATATGAACTGATTATATATGTGCATCATGGATTAATTGGTGTAACTTTGAGCCTGACCATATGCTTTAGAAACAGCAGCTGGTGAATACAGTGGCTATAATAAGTGTAAAATCAGATGATATGACCTGATTATATGTGTGTAACATGGTCTATTAAGGTTAACTAAAGCTGATGTAAGAGCTCAGTTGTTGGTTGGTTTCAAGTATATGGAGAACTTTGTTTCTATCTAAACTACGAGTCATCATGCAAGACGCACATAGCTGGTACTGCTTTATGCTGAAGGCCCTATTTTGAAAGGCTCTATATAAGTTTACGTATATGCTTGAACTTTGATCTCTTTGGCAAGTGAAATTGTCGGATGTAAACTGTCTTATTCTGGCAACATAATGACGTAGATGAAAACGTCTTCTAACCTGCAGTGACTATTGCCCTATGGAGGCCCACAAAGTAAAAACTAAGGAAAAGATGGAGGAAAATAATACCATAGGATATAATCTGCATGGTGATTTATAATGATATGGACTGTGAAAAGTTATATTGTCGCTAAAAAGAAACCCATTTAGAGGAAATCTGACAGTGTGTTTGTTATTCTGACTGCACAACGCTCCCCTAAATTTTGGACAAATTGTCTAGTATATTTGAATAGGGGACATCTACTGTCCAGATCTTTATTTATAAGCAGAATCTCCTGAAGAGTTGCTGTGTCTCTGTTCTACGCCAAGTGAATGGACCTTGGTGATTGATAATTTTTGTTAAAGTTGTTTGGTTATTTCTTTATGCTTAGTATTTTAATACTGTATAAGATCTAAGGCCTGTCAAAAGATCTATGTCAAAAAGGGATATTATAGGTATATTGATTTAATCTATCTGAGCTTATTTGTATATGACCCTATTTGCAAAGAAAAGGGAAAGGAGGAAGTAGTATTCTAGCAGGGACAAAATTAAGTACTGTAATATGGTTAACTGTAAAGTAGCTTAATTGTGTCAGGTCGAAAAATATTTCTGCTATACGAGTGGTTGACACTGTGTTTAAAATTAGACAATAATTGCTGAGCGTTGCATATACACTTAGGAATTAGCCTTTAATATGCACTATATTTTCTGACATTTTTACTATTACTTTTTTTTTTTTCCTTCACATCACTCTTTATCTCTCTCTTTCTATAGATCCCATCGCCTTTGAATGCACTCTTTCACCTTTTTCTTCTGACACATATTTTTTTTTTTTTTACAACAGTGTCGCTCTTAGACACATGGATAACTATCTCTCACCTATAACTCACGCAATGCCAGCAAAAAGTAAAGATAGAATACCTAGGTATAGTACTGAGGCCAATGTTGATATTAGGCCTGAAATGAATAGTGTTAACATCAGTAGAACTGATATAGAAGAAATTTCGAAACAAGTAGCTACATTGCTTTCACCTCAATTTGATTATATTAAATCTGAGCTCTGTACACTATCACTAGAGATGAAAAACTTTACCTCTAGAGGCTGAGACGAGAATTTCAGATATTGAGGATGGCATGACTAAACAAGACTCAAGTATACAACAACATGCAAACAAAATACTAGAATTGACCGATAAAATTGAAGACCTAGAGGACAGGTCGTGTAGAAACAATCTAAAGGTGATAGGTTTACCAGAAAATAGTAACTTTCAAGATTTAATATTCTTTGCCTCAGTAACACTTCCACAAGCCCTTGGGATTGACACTAAATTACAAAGTTTTATTGTAGAAAGAGCGCACCGAATAGGCTTTATTAGAACAGAAAACAACACACAGAAACGATCTATTATGATTAAATATCTAAATTTCCAGGACAAAATAATGATTCTAAAAGCTTATAGGAAAGTTAAAAATTTAGAGATTGACAATAATAAAATTTTATTATTTCAAGACTTTTCATCACAGACTGCTGCGAGGCGGAAGAGTATGGCTCCATATTGTACCAGTTTGATAAATATGGGTATATCTGCCCATTTAATTTACCCGGCTAAAATCAAACTGTACCTGGAAAATGAAACAATTACATTAGAAACAACACAAGAAGCTAAGGTTTTCCTATATAAACACCAAATTAGATAGCTGATAAAATAGGAACATAAGCATGTTATGTAACAGTGTTGGCCCTTTTACGGTGACATGGAGGAATTTTGTTTATTTTATTAAAAAAATGAGGGGAAAAAAAAAGAAAAATGGTATTGTGGGCTAAGATATTTATATACTTGCATAATTCAAAATATCATGTTTGTATATTTGATAATGATCTGCTTAGGTGGGTGAAGGGAGGGCCCGTTTGTATTTTAATTTTTTTTTCTCTCTCTCCTTTTCTTGTTTTGGTAGTATTTTTATTATAAAATGTAATGTCAACTCTAAAAATCACATCATGGAATGTTGGTGGGATTACGAGCCCAATAAAAAGGAAAAGAATTTTGAGTCAACTTAATAAAAGAAAAGTAGATATTACGCTCTTACAAGAAACCCATCTGACAGAAATAGAACATAAGAAGCTTAAAACTAATTGGGTTAGTGAAGTCATCTTTACCCCTTGTTCTGCGCGAAAAAGGGGAGTTGCAGTTTTATTCAGGAAAGGGCTATAAATATCAAATTGTGGCACAAGAGATAGACCCAGGGGAAAGGTATATTATATTAAAAGTTCAGGTGAAGTCACGTATGCTCACTATTTCTAATGTGTACAGACCAAATATTCCCGATGAAAAGTTCTGGGAACAATTAAAGTTAAAATTCTTTGAATATGTAAATACTAATTTGATTGTTGCTGGTGACTTTAATATGTTTTTTAATAATCTTGACAAATTGTAGACGACTAACCATAATGTCATTAAAACTCAGAAAAAGTTTTAATGACCAGTGCACTTAATATCAAGGATATATGGAGATTACTATATCCCAATAGTAGGGCATTTTCATGTGAATCTAAGAAATATAGGTCATTCTCAAGAATCGATTTTTTTTTAGGTTCAGATAAAATCATTAGGTTAAATGTTAAAGCCCAGATTGGTGACTTTACCATTTCTGACCATGCACCTATATCTCTGGATTTAAAATGGGAAAATGGTAAGTATGAACCTGCAAAGAGCTATGCGTTCCCCCACTATTTAGCTAGTAATACTGAATTTAGGAAACGACTTATTGCTATTTGGCATGAATATACTCATCAAAATGGAGCTTATGCGTATAAAAAAAAGAGATTTTCTGGGAAACTGCTAAAGCGGTTATAAGAGGAGAAATTAAAAAATATACTATTAGACTTGTGTCCAATAACGCCTTTACTTTTTAATTTGGCAATTGAGCCACTTGCAGTTATTCTTAGGGAAACTCTAAAGGGGATTATGGTAGGTAATAAGCTCATTAAACTTTTATTGTATGCAGACGACCTATTATTGTTTCTCAATGATACGCAAAAAGAAATTCCTAAGATTTTAGATATTATATCAGAATTTGGTTCATTTTCGGGGTATACAATTAATGTAACTAAATCAGAACGTTTTTGGTTGAGAGATTGTTCTCAGAAACATTATATGCCCCCTTTTAAAGTAGCAGAACAATTTATTACGTATTTGGGAATCAAGATTAGTACTAGCCCTGGAGACTGGTATACTCTAAATTATTTACCTCTATTTGCAAAATTAAATTTGATCTGAGGAAATGGGCTAGTTTCCCGCTTTCAATTACTGCGAGAATCAACCTAATAAAGATGATTATCTTACCTAAGCTTTTATATCTCATGCAAAATATCCCCATTATTATATCAAAAAGCAATCTAAACTGCTTGGAGCAACACGTGAGACGGTTTATATGGGGGTGGGCTGTAAACGAATTTCTCTAAACAAATTATCACAATTAAGACAATTTGGTGGACTAGCATTACCCAATTTTGCTCTATATAATATTATATGCCTTGCAAAAGTTGCGATGGACTGGCTCACGGGTGGGTTATTACATTGTCCCAAAAGAAAAATTCCAAAAAAAAACCAAACGAAAAAACAAACTTTGATCCACATTATTTTAGCCTGGCAGGATATACGACGTAGATTAGACTGTGATCCTTATATTTCTGATTTATTACCTATCATAGGGAAGCCACAATTCTCTCCTGGCCTTTATAATCAAGTATTTAGGAGATGGGCTTGTGCTGGGCTCATTTATCTAACACAACTTAAGGAATTGGGATCACACAATGTAAATACATTTGAAAAACTTAAGAGTGTTTCCAGTTACAGAACTCAGACTTCTATGCAGTAAACACTAACACAGTAAAGCTGCTTGGACACATCCAGGTATGAAAATGGGACTATCACTTTTTAAAGAAGCCAAACGCTCTATTAAGTACTGGTATAACATGGTTCTTTCTAAATATGGAAAGCCTAATATACTAGAGATTTGTTCAAAATGGCAATTAGACATTCCAGATCTGGATGAAGATAAAGTAAAATATAGTATAATTTCGTTAGAAGATGCTACACTCTCTGCAAACTGGCGAGAAATACATGTAAAAATCCTAAATAGAATATATTTCACACCAGCTAGAATAAATAAGTGGTCTCCGCAAGCTTCTAATCTATGCCCTCGATGTAGCTCACCTGAAGCCGATCTGGTCCATATGTTTTACGTATACAATTTTGGTTAGGCAAGTGACCTCTACAAATTTTATTATAGAGCTCCAACATATATTTTTCCTAATAGATACACGTGATAAATCAATTAATAAAGAGTTTATTAATACAGTAATTTTAGGTGGGAGATATCTTATCCTCAAAAACTGGAAGAAAAAAAGGGAACCTACTATAAATAATCTAACATATCTTTTACAATCACAATATATAATAGAACAGTTTGATAATGTAAATAACTCGGAAATGCAACAAATTAAGTTTGTTACAAAATGGATGGACGTTTGTAAAATTATATAAAAACGGTGTGTGTGCAGAGGCAATTATCAACACCTTTAGAAAATTTGGTTTCAGACAATTAAAGGAAAAGAGGAGGAATAGGAGGAAAGAAAGGAAGGAGGAAAAGGGAAGGGAAGGAAGGAGAGAAGGAGAGAGGAGAGAGAAAAGAGGGAAGGAGGGAAGGAGGGAAGGAGGGAAAAAAATTAAAAAATTTCCTTCCCCCCCTTTTTTTTCTTCTTCCTTCGGGCCCTACACCCCCCCCCCCGATCCCCTCAATTAAGGAACTTTATAATTGACTCAACGATGGTTCTAAATCTTAGTATAAAATTAAGGTAGAATTAGGTAAACAATTAGGGTTAAAATAGGATTAATCAAGGAAAGCTAACAATAAGTTCCCCTAGTTACATCTTTTTGGACATGTCATACAAGTTTATTGAATTGATTCCTGGATTCATCATTCGGTTTACAAACTAGTACTGTTAGAATGGGGCAATTTTTGTGATTAATATTTATAAATGTATATAACCTTGACACAGGTTAGGAGTATATTCTTTTTTTTCCTTCTCTTCTTTTCTTTGTGCTAAAAGAGGGCAGATATGCATCAAACTATGTTATAGTTTATATTTGGAAATATTTTGTAAAATAAGATATCTTTTATAAGTATTGAATGTCTCTTATTTTCTTTATGTATCGCATCTTGTCCAAAAAATATCAAATATTATCTTTTTCTTGTATGTAACGACCTTTAATAAAAAATATTGATTAAAAAAAAGCATGAATGCAGCATAGTTAAAAAGCAATGAGTGTTAAAAAACAAAATACATAGCCTGCCCCACAAACCTCCTCACAGAACTAAAAAGTCCTCCTCCTTCCGAGCTCTTACCAAGCACATCACAGGACACAAAATACCAGGGAAGTACCTTCAAACCCGTCTTCACCCTCCCATGCATGTCACAGCAACACCAGCCCAGAACTCGATTAGCGCTGACAGAGGAACAAGTTAAAATGTGTACTCACATGCCCATCTGCACCCCCCGTGCATGCCACAGCCACATCAGCCCGGAACTTAATTAGTGCCGACATTTAGAGGGACTAAAAGTACAACCAGGCTTCAATGTTGCCCCACGAGAGCCACAGCTCAGCTGCTCCACTGCCGACGTGCATTTCACCCCATTCACAGTTATCTGGGACTTCCTCTGGGCGTTCCAGAGATAATAGTTTTCAAATTTCTAGGTCTAAAATACTAGGTCATCCCTTCTACTAGGAATTTCAGAGAAAAACGTGCCCAAATTACTGGAGAACTTTTAGCATTTTTGCCATCACCCAGATTAATAGAGCCTTTGCAACACTGTGGCTACACCACAATGTTTGGACATAGGTACTATAGTAACACAGTATGCTGGGCAACGTACTATGTGACATAGTACTTATGTCCAATTGATGCAAGGGGTTAATCAATATGGAATATTGTTAATACTGAAAACAAGTCATTATCTGCATTAATAAAGGTAAATAAAGTTAAAACCGAATACTTACCAAATGCAGGCAAAAGTGAGGCTGCTTTGAGGAAACTATTGTGTTGACTTAGTGTTGTCATGATTTAAAATTAAAACCTTCTATTTTATCTTCGTTTCATTGCTACAGATTTGCTATCCTTCAGTCTTGTATGTTCTTGAATTAAAGAGTGATAGCACAAACAAGTTGTTCATAGTTTTCTGATGCTCCTAAATATTTGTCTGCATCATAAACAATAGATGATGGTTTCAAGCATATACACATGTAGTACCTGTTCATGCCCAGACCAGATGTGCCTTTTTACATGCTGTCTAATCCGAACTATTTAAATATGTAAGGCTACCCTTTTACCCTATCACCAATTCTTAAATGTGCTATTGTTTATATTAAAATGGAGGACACTAGATACTCAAATTTCTATTCAGTCTTGCTCTCCTTTGTCAAACCTTCTAAAATATGTAGCCATTTCTGTCATATCTCTACCTTCATCTTGCAATAAAAGTGTAATTTACATTCACACCAATCTTAATTATAAAAAATAAATAAATAATACTGATGTCATTAAGAAAACACAAATTATATGACATTTTATTCTAATTTAAACTAGTGCTGCAATGTGCAGATATTACATACTCCCCCACATATATTTTTAATAATGTACTGTAGCTAAAACCAGGATACAGTGTATTCAGTCATCATTAGCTGCAGAGTTTTGTATCCGATTCTCTTATCAGCCTTGTTATAGCATCTTCAGTTTTGTGTTATCAGCTTTAAAATGTGCACAGGTGCATTATTATGAGCTACGGGAAATAAGAATGTCGCTTTCATTAAAGTTAGGAAGAATTTAATTAGAGCTGGCCTATTTATAATCACTTTTAGAACATTAGTACTTAAAAAAGGGTAAATGGTCAATCCCTTTAATAGTCTACTAACTAATTGAGATTAATAGCATTCCATTTCCAATTAATATACAGAATGCTTTTCCTGCACACTCTCTAAAGCCTCTAAATAATCTATTTACATGTAGTACTTGCAGAATGCTTTGCATAGTTTGCAATAACATTCTGAGCAGCTGTATTTAACTTTTTCATTGCCAAGTGTATAAAGAAAGCATTCAAAATGCTGCTTCATATTTTTTAACCCCTTTACTACCGGGACTTTGAGAAAAAAACTTACCCAAAATATCAGAGAATTTTTAGCATTTTTGCTATTACTCCATTTAAACAGAAATAGAGCCTTTTTATTTACCTGTCAAATATATATATATATATATATATATATATATATATATAATTTTTTTAAGTAGGCAACTCAAGGTATCAATCTAGGCCCATTTTGGTATATTTCATGCCAAAATTTCACCACCAAATGCGATCAAATAAAAAATATATATTATTATCAGGTATTTGTAGAGCGCCAACAGATTCTGCAGCGCTATAAACATAGGCGGTATACAAGATAAGATTTATAGGGATCAAATAGGTAGAGGGCCCTGCCGAGAGTTGCACTGTTGTATTCGGCTCTTAAGAAGGTGATATATAAAAAGCTGGGCTTATAGGCTTACATGTTAAGGGTTTCAAGGGGATAGCAATGGAGTTAGGAAAGGTAAGTGTAGGTTGTATGCATCCTTGAAAAGTAGAGTCTTTAGGGAGCGCTTGAAGCCTTCAAAACTAGGGGAGAGTCTTGTGGAGCAAGGCAGAGAGTTCCATAAGATGGGAGTCAGTCTGGAGAAGTCCTGTAAACAGGGGGGTAATAAGAGAGAGGAGGAGAGGAGGAGATTGTGAGCAGAGCAAAGGGGATGGGAGGGAGAGTATATTTGTATGAGAGTAAGAATGTTGTGTCCCTTTAAACCCTCATACTTAACCCCTTAACTGTTGGAAATTTCAGAAGTGTGGTGCGCAGTTGCAATTAGCAACCTTCTAATTGCCAAAAACAAAATGCAAAGCCATGCATTTGTCTTATGACTGCAGTAGTTATGTGTAAATGATTTTTTAATATGATTGCATTTGGTGGAGAAACAGTGGCATAAAATATAACAAAATGACACATATATATATATATATATATATAAAAAAAATTTTGGATAGGTGAATTTATGTTTAAATGGAGTGATATTTAAAATGCTAAAAATTATTCTGAATTTGGGGCAATTTTTTTTCTCTAAAATTCCCGGTAGCTAAGGGGTTAATGTAAGAAGATGGTGACACAATGTTCTAGATACTGCTAAAAACGAGATTTTTTTTAAAATCTCATGCAAACAATCACAGTCACGGACAGGAAGGAATGGAAAATGGTTTGATCCTGAACAACCAGATTGTCGATAAAAAGCAAACAAATACATGCATAAATGAAATAAAAGATTTTAAGAAAGTAATTGTAAAAAATGCCATTTCTAGATGTTGCCTGATTTATGTTTTCTCAGACTTCCTGCAGAGCTTGTTTGCTGTACCGAGATCTCATACATATCTGTTAAATATAAATACATTTATATATGAAAATTTCTGGCCCGCACACTACTGCTGGAATGTACAATAGAGATAAATATAGGTTTAATGAATCTAACCCTGTATTCAAATATTTATAATAATAACAACATGTACAGTATCTAAAATAGCTATTTCAGAGTGTATTATAAATGCATAAGATAATAGAATATTCACAAATATGTCAAAAGGCCCAGTTTCACACATTATCAACTTCGATAAGTGAAAAATTGTGCCAAAAACCTACTGAAAAATAATGAAAAAATGAATTGTGACTGCAGGGAAAATTATAGTTGCTTTTAAAATAGGCCCTTTTTTAACAAACCAATAATTATGAGTTCAGTCCCAATGGGACTACACAAATTAAATGTAATTGAAATGCTCCGTAATTATTTAATTTTTACCCTTTCACCATCTCTGATTCCTGTACTCAGAGTATCTACTAAACAGAGGGCCCTTATGCAAAAATGTTGATGTGTTTTGGGGGAGACTTCGCCACCAGGTAAGCTTTACAAATTGGCTGTTTCAGCCAAGACGTTAGCGTAACAGCTGTAGACTTCTGAATTCCTGAAAATTATACATAGAAGCCTCTAAAAAACATTTCAGGGTTCACACCACATCCAGACTAGGCAAAATATGCTCCTTTTAATTTCTAGGAGGTAGACTCAAGCAATGTACAACCATCTCCTGATTTATATTGTCAGCAGAAACTAAGCACTGCTTTATCTTGATAAAAAGTAAGATAAGGAGACTCACACTAAAGAGCAGATAGTTCTGAAACTCTTCTAGCTGGAGAAATAGCTAAAAGAAACAAGACCTTCCAAGATAGAAGCTGAACATCCAGACCTTGCATAGGCTCAAACAGAGGAGACTGCAACACACTTAAAATGGGATTAGGGTTCCAACTGGTTTAATCACTGGTCTAACCCTGATCAAGGCCTTCACAAAGGCCTGAATATATGTTAGCTTTGCAATCTTCTTGAGATACAGAATGTAAAGGGCAGAAAATCTGACCTTTCAAAAACTGGAAGAGAGACCTTTATCAAGACTGTCCTGTAATCATAAAATAATTACCACAAAAACCTTTAACATCACACAAGAAAGAAAAAAATTCTAAACTATTTGATAGATTTTTCTTGTTACAGGTTTCCTGGCTTGAATAAACATATCGATGAGCGAATCAAGGAAACCACTATCGTAAAGCATTAAATCTCCATGCCATTAAAACATAAATTATGCTTACCTGATAATTTTCTTTTCTTCTGTTGGGAAGAGTCCACAGCTGCATTCATTACTTTTGGGAATTCAGAACCTGGCCACCATGAGGAGGCAAAGACACCCCAGCCAAAGGCTTTAAATACCTCCCCCACTTCCATCATCCCCCAGTCATTCTGCCAAGGGAACAAGGGACAGTATGAGAAATCAGGTTGAAAAAATGTGCCAGAAGAACAAAAATGTACTGCCGCCCTATAGATAAAACGTGGGCGGGAGATGTGGAATTTCCTGTCAGAAGAAAAGAAAATGATCAGATAAGCATAATTTATGTTTTTCATATTAAACGGAAGGAGTCAACAGCTGCATTCATTACTTTTGGGAAAACAATACCCAAGCTAGAGGACACTGAATGCAGACAAAGGGTGGGTACAAAAAATGCGGCTCCTTCGAAAGGCCTGAAATTGCTTAACACCCTACAAAAAACAACATACGACAAGGGAAAAAAACGGAAGCCCGGGTAACCACTCATCAGTTACACAACCTGCAAGCCGTGCTAGAGACCATTCAGACCCAGAGTCTGCAGAGCACAAGGCTTCCCGAGGAGTCAGCCCTGCGGCACTCAAGTCCCACAAAAAATGTCTCTGACCTAAAACCAAAAGGAAACCCTCTATCAACCCTCAAGAGGGATAGTAGAGGAACCCATAAGAAATCGAAGGACCATCCAACACTGACTAAGTCAAACTAGTCAAAAAAATCCCTATCTACCCCCCAGAGGAAGAATAGAGGATCCCATGAGATATCCCAAGGACCAAATCAAACTTAAAGCAACCCGAGGTGGCCACAGGACCACTGTCCAGGGGAAAAAAAACTCTCTAGGAGGACAAGGACCAGAAGATAAGTCCATAGACAGGAGAAAACATCTCTAGGATGAACGGTGAGCCACCCTCATATTCCTGACACAGCACCAAACCAACTATGGTGTTCCAGAAAACGGCGAGTTCCCCCTTGCAACCTAGACAAGTCAAAACTCGTCCAGGCTAGACAAGCAAGGACCGGAAAAAACGTCCTAACAGCTTAAAAAAAGCTATCCAAGAGGTCACAGAACCACCTGTGAGCAAAAAACTTGTTATGACCAATCAATTGGCTGCAAGCTGTCCTAAGCCATCGTGGGACTCATCCCACTGAGAAGTGCAGAAAAATCTCGACAACAGCTTCTGACCAGAAAAGTCTGGAAACCAAGCGATCCGTCACGGCAGCAACCGCCAGCAGAACAGATATGGGCACTAAGAGTCCACCCATCAAAGGGGAGGACAGATGCACTACAAGTAAACGGTCCATACTTCAAAAGCAGACTAATCCCCGGCCTTCATTCCAGGATAACGGTCCCAGCCCAAGGCTAGTGAAAGACAGACGACAAAAGTCTCATACCTTCAGAAGAAAAAAAGGATGGATCTACAAGGAATCGAAACCCCAGAGTAGAACTAAAAAATTGGCATGCTACCCTGAATCATGACAGGAACCTCCTGCTCGGGTCCAATGACCCCCTAAACTGCAGCCTTTCATAAGAGGAACACTCCTCAAGGGAAGAAAGCACTCTGAACCACAGCATTCTGATACCAGAATTCAACCTTAAAGGTCTGGGAGGCATTCTGCTTGAAAGAGCTGTGTAAGTATTTCAACCTGTGGCTCTGTGCTTACTACACTGTTTGCTTGTGTGTTGAGCCACAGCAAGTTCTTGAGAATGCAAGAGAGGGAAAAACCCTATGAGGCGAGAAAAACAAGGACCCATGGACCCTTCACAGATACTGAGGTACCTCCAAATCAAGGAGAAAACGTAAGAACCCCTTCCCCACCCTAGGTGAGAAAAAGAGGATTAAGCAACGGTAACCACCCTACCAATAGAGGCAAAACCCCAATATTGTTGGTACAGCAACTGGAGTCTACCAGGAAGCATCAGATGTCCCAGCAGACAAGTAGGGACCCGTCAGAAAACCTCAAACTGAAGCCTCAGGCTGATATTAATCTCCCATGAGAGCCAGAAACGCTGACCCCTCCAAAGGGACACGCGGGAGAACAAACCCCTGAGGTTAAGCAGGACCGTCCATACCCGTTCCAGGCAAGAGACAGGTTCCTAAACCAGAGTCCTCAAAAATGGAAACGATCTGAAGATCTAAAATTCCTAAGGAGCCCAGAAGTCATCTCTCCTATGGTTAGGAGCGCCCCCGGACAGTACATTCCACCATCTAAAGTCCTTGGATGTAAAGAACCAAGCAACATCCACAAACCCAAGAGTCTGTAAAAAGACTCCATACCGGCTTAGGAAATGGGCAACCAGTACACCTGGATCGCAAGGTAATCCATATAAACAGGCCTAAAGACCTGACCCACACACTGGAGAAGATAAATGGTCAATTTCCTGACCCCAGACAGGCGAAAAGACTAACTGCTTAAGCCCGAAGGGCTAACTCTGCAATAAGATCGATGGCCAGCATCCAAAAGTATAAAGACCATGGGATGACAAGGGGCAATTCTTATCTTCAGAAGACAAAAGTCTCCAGAGATCCTTGCAGGATCGGTCTCCCAACATCCTTGAAACGGGATAACAATGGAAGCCTCGCAGCTCCTGGTAGAGAGGCAGGGCTGCACTCTACATACTAAAGCAAATGAAAAACTGAGAATAGGAAGGACATGCTTGCACTTCCAGAACAAATGACCCAACCCAGGACGGGATGGAAGGAAACATCGCCACCACAAAAAGAATGCGACTAGGCCACAGTCTCATCATCCGGAGATACCACAAGAAAAGACAAAAATTGTTCACCAGATACTAGACCTCCAGGAGTCAATTACATCTCCAGACTCCAAAGGAATGGAAACCTATGGTTCCGAGTCCCCAGGGATCCTAGGAACCACGATGACATCTGAAAAAGTCAGTCATGCATCTCAAATAATAATACCAGAAAGAACCAACTTATATTGGAGCTTCATAATTCTATCAGAAGCGTTGGATCTACGCACCAAGCCCCATACTTTGTAGAAGGATCCGAGCTCGGAGTCCTTAACGCTAGGCCATAAAAGACATTTTTTAGAATCCAACAATTTAATCAGCACCACGAGAGTGACATGAATCCAAGAAAACAGCAGACAGCGCTCAACCAGTACCTGCCTGGCACAGGAACACTCCAGAACTGTCCAAGGTCCGAGAAAAATCGACCCGAAGGTTCGATAATATGAACTATAAACTCGGTCTTAACCAAAGTGCACATGCAACCACAAAATTGCAAGTATCCGTTCCAAAAAAAGAACGTTCCCAAATTGGAAGTTTTATCAGACGTGAGCTTATACAGACAAATCAAATACATCCTATCCGGATCAAAAAAAAAAGTAAGGCAGCACCCTTGGGTGAACGCCCAAGAAAAAAAAGGTATGCCACCGGACCAACCAATCAGAGGCCCCTTTCACCTAAGCTCAGAACTGGAACTGATACCTAAAAGAAAGAAAAAACAGAGACATCAAGGAGATTACTTCATCCAAAAGCGTCTAACCCAGTTTGCCTTCCGGCATCTAAGGCTTCTGATCCAAACCCCCCTCAGGAGATATTAACCCATGATTCGTATTTTAAGATAAAACGAGTCCCACTAGGACCCTACCTTCTCGTTATCACATTCTCATAAAGAAGTAAAATGAATCGATCTTACCGGAATCCACGCCTTGGAACAGGAACACTGCCCTTCAAGTGTGACAGATAGTAGCCTCGCTTCTGACATGGACTTGAGTGAACAAAGGCAAGCAGCGAAACTCGTCAACGCTGATTGCCAAGGAGCTGTTAATCTGAGTCGGGATGGTTTCGCAGAAAGACTCTCCCTGTATCTCCAGACTCTAACTTTCATTCAGGCCCTCACTGAGAGACTGATGAGATTACTTAAAACTCCAGTCCCATTTCGAAGAGTACTACCCTCCATTAGAAACTATTTCAAACTGACACTACTCTGCCAACCTCCTGTGACGAAAGGCAAAGAATGACTGGGGGATGAGGGAAGTGGGGGAGGTATTTAAAGCCTTTGGTTGAGGTGTCTTTGCCGCCTCCTGGTGGCCAGGTTCTGAATTCCCAAAAGTAATGAATGCAGCTGTGGAAAACTGGGAATTTGAACCAGATCTGTGTACCAAAGTCCTTGAAGGTCATTCTGGACCTATCAGAATTACTGTTGCATGCTTCTGCTTGATCCATGCTACCACTCTCTATAGCAACACAGGAGGATGTAACTTAGATTGAATGACCAAGGAACAATTAGAGCATCTTTGAGATCTGCTTGTGAATCCCGAGACCTGGTATAATATCTGGGAAGCTTGTGATTTAGATGAGAAGCCATTAAATCTAACTATGGGAGGCCCCACTTACTCACAATCTAACACTGTTTCAGGGACCATTCCACTGGATTGAGAGCCTGATGATTGAGGAAGTCAGTTTCCAACACTTCACTCCAGGAATATGAATGGCTGATATTATTTTATTCCGCTCATGTCAATTTACAGGATAATGATACAATAAAAATGATAAAGCAAGAAGAGCGCAAAACAAACGCATCTAAGTGCAGATTAAAAGTGACATTTATTGACAAATATCCCTATCCAAGAAAATAACTCACAAGATAAAACGTATAAATAAGCATATGACAAAGTAGATATATTGGCAAACCAGCTCCAGCGTCTACCCGATTGTAAACTCCTCCTCCCACCAAGCGTCAGACCGATCCAGAGGGTGGGTGTATGTCCAGACAACAAACCAGCTCCGGAGTTAGCATGGCTGTAAATTCCTCCTCCACCTGATAGGTTGAATAGGTGGGTGTGTGTCCTTATAGGCCTGACAGTGCCAGAACCGCTTAACAAACTTGGATGTATATTCACCAACTCAAAACTCAAAGTCCGGAATCAGCAATCATATAATGTGTAATATAAAACCATATAAAATAGAAGAAATAAAATTCCCTCGGCTCACGTTGTGAAACGACGTTTATGCCAACACAAGACTCGTAGCCTCACCGGGAAAGTTTAAAAACAATAACACTCAACATACGTCCAGCTAGGAACTTTTTCAAGAGTGAATAAACTAACTTCCTTCCTGCCATTTATATTCCGCCTATAAATGGCAGGAAGGAAGTTAGTAACACCAAACTACCCTTACCATAAATTAGTCTAATTTATTGGCCACATCTTCATGCTGATTTTAATGCAGGAGTAGATTTTTTTTGGCTTGGTTAGATTTGTTCCAAGAATAACCTGGTTTCACTGTGACTTGGAGGTCTCAGATTTCTGGCTAGAGGAGGAAGATCTAACAAGAGGAACCTGTCTCGAACGATATATTATCCAAACAGGTAATGCAAAATTGAGCTGTGGGACAAACCACAGAAAGTTTACACAAAACACATTTAGCCTGAACAGAATGATAATCTGTAGATCACCGCTTTAATGGGTATGATTGTGAGAAAGTAGGGGAGATTGCTGTAGTCTGCTCCACAGGAAAAAACAGTGTGTAACTGGCACAGTGTGAATATAAAATGCATACACAGAAAAATAAAAAATGCATAGAAAATGAAAAAATACTTAAAGGGATACTAAACCCATATTTTTTTTTCTTTCATTATTCAGATAGAGCATGCAATTTTAAGCAACTTTCTAATTTACTTCTATTATCAATTTATCTTTGTTCTCATGCCATCTTGATTTGAAAAAGCAGTACTAAAAGCTTTGGAGCCGGCCCATTTTATGTTCAGCATATGGGTAGCACTAGCTGATTGGTGGTTAAATGTAGCAAAACAATCAGCAAGTGCTACCCAGGTGCTGAACTAAAAATGGGCCGGCTCCTAACCTTACATTACTGCTTTTTCAAATCAAGATAACACGAGAACAAAGAAAATTTGCATGCTCTATCTGAATCATGAAAGAAAAAAACTGGGTTAAAGGGACAGTCTAGACCAAAATAAACTTTCATGATTCAGATAGAGCATGTAATTTTAAAAAAATTTCCAATTTACTTTTATCACTTTTTTTGCTTTGTTCCCTTGGTATTCTTAGTTGAAAGCTTAACCTAGGAGGTTCATATGCTAATTTCTTAGACCTTGAAGGCCACCTCTTTTCATAGTGCATTTTAACAGTTTTTCACCACTAGAGGGTGTTAGTTCACATATTTCATATAGATAACACTGTGCTCGTGCACGTGAAGTTATCTGGGAGCAGGCACTGATTGGCTAAACTGCAAGTCTGTCAAAAGAAGTGAAATAAAGGGGCAGTTTGTAGAGGCTTAGATACAAGATAATCACAGAGGTTAAAAGCGAGGTTAATATAGACTGGGATACTAAAGGCACTAAATCAAAACTGACCTGCTCAAGAAAGCTGCTATTGCCGAGATAAGAGGACCCCTTTGATACTGTTACCTACAGTTATGTGACACTAAACAAATGAGGTGTGCAGAGAAACAGGATGGCTAAAAAGCTCTTGGTATTGTGGGTATTTTCCTACCTCCTAATGGACTGGAGGTGAATCCCACTAGTGAAGACTCCTGGAATCTCCCCACCTTATAAAATAAAGCCACCTTTTCGTCATCTAAGATGCCCTTGTGACTTGTGTTGAAGAAGATCAAAATTTTCATGCTACAAAGTCAAGATTAGGGGTGAACTCTCATTTAAAAGACAGGCTACTCCCCCTTCAAAGAAGGCATTACTTGTCCCCTTGGTCAAATGGGAGGACAAGATAGAAACTCTATTATAACTTTACCTCCCCCTCAGCCAAAAAGGCAGAGTTGGCCATATTAATGCAGTTAAAGGGACAGTCTAGTCCAAATTAAGCTTTCATGATTACAATAGGGCATGCAATTTTAAAGAATTTTCCAATTTACTATTATCATCAAATTTGCTTTGCTCTTTTGGTATTTTTTGTGGAAAGCTAAACCCAGGTAGGCTCATATGGTAATTTCTAAGCAGTTTAACTGCCTATTATCTCAATATATATATATATATATATATATATATATATATATATATATATATATAGATAGATAGATAGATATAGTCAGAGCAAAAAAAGGCACTCACTGTTTCCAAAAAAAAAATAAAACGACATAACGTTTCGGTGTTTAACAAACACCTTTGTCAAATGTCATACAGTCATTATTAACCCAGTTACCAAAAACTCACCTCAAACTCACTGGGTTATTAATGACTGTATGACATTTGACAAAGGTGTTTGTTAAACACCGAAACGTTATGTCGTTTTTATTTTTGGAGACTAATTAAATGGAAATGTTTATGGAAACAGTGAGTGCCTTTTTTTGCTGGGACAATACATGTGTTGTTAAAAGTGCACCCTGGCTGCTGAACTAAATTGTATGATGTGCTTATCCTTTCTGGGAGGATTATATATATATATATATATATATATATACACACACATACACACACACATACATACACACAGATACATACGTTTGAGTCCTTCCTAGTCAAATACCTTGAAACTTTTTACTTTTAACCTACAGTACCAGTACAGCATTTAGCGATAAAAAAAATAGCGTGAAACTTGTAATTTGGCCCTATATAAATGCAACCTTAGCTTGAATGAAATAAAAAAAATATACCAGTTCTCTAGAACTTTAAAAAAAAAAATCTTGCAGAGGTACCGTAAATTAGCATATCTGACCAGCAGAAGGTGCTTCTAATATTTTTACATATAAGATGCAGTTAATAAAGAATACATTCTTAAAAACAAAAATCTGTTGTATACACCAAAAATAGAACATGTTAAAATTAAATAAAACACTATGCTAAATGGCATATGGTAAGAATAAGTAGTGGAAAAGGAATTAAATAAAAATGTTTTTCATCAATAACTCCTGTGTTTTGTTTTTTTCTTTAGGTTTTTTTTGTGAAGTTGTATTAACAGAATGTGTTTACACATAAAAATAAAACATGAAAAAATAGATTTTTTTGCAAATACAGTTAAAACACAGATGGTGAGTCTACTCACCAAAATAAACAACAACTTCATTTTCAAAAGTTTTTTTTCCTGTGAATACATTTGAAATATGACACAATGACAGCCTTTATGTTACATGCCTATATGACTATAACAAATGCTGGCTATTGAACATGAATATTTTACTGACGATCACAAAAGCATTTTATGTAGGTAAAACGTGTAATGAGCTTTCAGTATTAAACACAATAGAAACAAATTATGCTTACCTGATAATGTAATTTCCATTTGTATGAGGAGAGTCTACAGCTTCATTCCTTACTTGTGGGAATACAGAACCTGGCCACCAGGAGGAGGCAAAGACACCCCAGACAAAGGCTTAAATACCTCTCCCCACTCCCCTCATCCCCCAGTTATTCAGCCGAGGGAACAAGGAACAGTAGGTGAGAGAAATAGAGTATAAATGGTTTCAGAAGAACAAAACAAATTTTAGGTCCGCCCAACGGAGAAAATTGGCAGGAGCCGTGGACTCTCATCATACAGATAAAAATGAGGTAAGCATCATTTATGTTTTTCATCTTAATACGAGGAGAGTCTACGGCTGCATTCCTTACTTGTGGGAAACATGTACCCAAGCTCTAGAGGACACAATGAAAACAGGATGGTAAAATAAATTGGCGGACCCTATTCTGAGGGCACCACAGCCTGCAAAACCTTTCTCCCAAAAGCAGCTTCAGCTGAAGCAAAAATGTCAAATTTGTAAAATTTTTGAAAAAGTATCTAAGAAGGACCAGGTAGCCGCCCTACAAATCTGCTCTATAGAGGCCTCATTCTTGAAGGCCCAAGAAGAAGACACAGCTCTAGTTGAATGAACCGTAATCCTCTGAGGAGGCTTATGTCCCGCTGTCTCATATGCTAAGCGGATAATGCCACTCAACCAAAAAGATAGGTTAGTGGAAGAAGCCTTCTGCCCACTGCGCTTCCCAGAACAACAAATCTTGCAATAATCCACAGCACCAAATGTTATGAACAAACTTTAGAAATTTATTTAGGTACAAACAAATGCAACGTTTCAGGATCAGTTCCCTTAATCATGCATAGGATCAACAGGTGTGTATTGGACCTTTATATAGGGAATTTTTAACCCTTCACACACTTATCCTAATTATTATAATACAATGCAACCTAGTGGGTGTCATACAATACATTTTATCAAGTTACCTTACTCTTATATTTAATTCTTAATTACAAACTAAATTATTCTACACACAAACCTATTAAAAAAACTTATTAAAAAATACCTACAGGGAGTGCAGAATTATTAGGCAAGTTGTATTTTTGAGGATTCATTTTATTATTGAACAACAACCATGTTCTCAATGAACCCAAAAAACTCATTAATATCAAAGCTGAATAGTTTTGGAAGTAGTTTTTAGTTTGTTTTTAGTTATAGCTATTTTAGGGGGATATCTGTGTGTGCAGGTGACTATTACTGTGCATAATTATTAGGCAACTTAACAAAAAACAAATATATACCCATTTCAATTATTTATTTTTACCAGTGAAACCAATATAACATCTCAACATTCACAAATATACATTTCTGACATTCAAAAACAAAACAAAAACAAATCAGTGATCAATATAGCCACCTTTCTTTGCAAGGACACTCAAAAGCCTGCCATCCATGGATTCTGTCAGTGTTTTGATCTGTTCACCATCAACATTGCGTGCAGCAGCAACCACAGCCTCCCAGACACTGTTCAGAGAGGTGTACTGTTTTCCCTCCTTGTAAATCTCACATTTGATGATGGACCACAGGTTCTCAATGGGGTTCAGATCAGGTGAACAAGGAGGCCATGTCATTAGATTTTCTTCTTTTATACCCTTTCTTGCCAGCCACGCTGTGGAGTACTTGGACGCGTGTGATGGAGCATTGTCCTGCATGAAAATCATGTTTTTCTTGAAGGATGCAGACTTCTTCCTGTACCACTGCTTGAAGAAGGTGTCTTCCAGAAACTGGCAGTAGGACTGGGAGTTGAGCTTGACTCCATCCTCAACCCGAAAAGGCCCCACAAGCTCATCTTTGATGATACCAGCCCAAACCAGTACTCCACCTCCACCTTGCTGGCGTCTGAGTCGGACTGGAGCTCTCTGCCCTTTACCAATCCAGCCACGGGCCCATCCATCTGGCCCATCAAGACTCACTCTCATTTCATCAGTCCATAAAACCTTAGAAAAATCAGCCTTGAGATATTTCTTGGCCCAGTCTTGACGTTTCAGCTTGTGTGTCTTGTTCAGTGGTGGTCGTCTTTCAGCCTTTCTTACCTTGGCCATGTCTCTGAGTATTGCACACCTTGTGCTTTTGGGCACTCCAGTGATGTTGCAGCTCTGAAATATGGCCAAACTGGTGGCAAGTGGCATCTTGGCAGCTGCACGCTTGACTTTTCTCAGTTCATGGGCAGTTATTTTGCGCCTTGGTTTTTCCACACGCTTCTTGCGACCCTGTTGATTATTTTGAATGAAACGCTTGATTGTTCGATGATCACGCTTCAGAAGCTGTGCAATTTTAAGAGTGCTGCATCCCTCTGCAAGATATCTCACTATTTTTGACTTTTCTGAGCCTGTCAAGTCCTTCTTTTGACCCATTTTGCCAAAGGAAAGGAAGTTGCCTAATAATTATGCACACCTGATATAGGGAGTTGATGTCATTAGACCACACCCCTTCTCATTACAGAGATGCACATCACCTAATATGCCTAATTGGTAGTAGGCTTTAGAGCCTATACAGCTTGGAGTAAGACAACATGCATAAAGAGGATGATGTGGTCAAAATACTCATTTGCCTAATAATTCTGTATACAGGTTAGATGTCTCTAAATCTTTTATGTATATCAGATGCCTCTAAACATTTAACCCTATAGAAACACAGCAAAATCTAATTCCCTATTCAGACCCACAGGGATCATGGTATTGAGTTTATGAATCCAAAAGGATTCTTTTTGTTTCAACAATTGTTCCCTATTACCTCCTCTACGTAGCTTACTTATGCCATCAATTATTTGCCACCTTAGTTGACTTATACTGTGCCCAACCTCCAAAAAATGACTGGAGACAGGGGCATTTAAATCTCCACACCAAATATTAGACCTGTGTTGACTCATCCTATCTCTCACCTTTCGAGTTGTCTCACCGAAGTAAATCTTCGAACAGGGGCATTTTATTAGGTAAATGACATAGGATGAGTCACATGTAAAATCTTCCCTAATTTTGAATTTTCTACCTGTCAAGGGATGAAGAAAATCATTACCTTTAATTACCATATTGCAACTAGCACATCCCAAACATGGGAAAATGCCAGTACTTTTATATGTTATATACATTTGACCCTGTGCTTTTCTAGATCCCACATCACTCTTTACTAACCTATCCTTCAAATTAGGTACTCTTTTATAGGCCATCATCGGAGGATCCCTAAAAGCTATAATATCAGGGTTACAATCTCTAAGAACATTCCAATGTTTATATATAATCCTGGAGATATCTTTACTATAAGGGTTATATTGCGTGACACAAACCATGCGCTGTTGCTTCTTTTCTTTCTCAATTGTGACAGGTCTCTCCTCCAAAATCCTCTTTTTGTCTTTATTTATCAAAGGACCAGGATAGCCCCTATCTTTAAACCTCTTAGCCATTTCATTTAATCTCTGTTCTACCAGCAAGTTATCTGTCACTATCCTTTTAACCCATAGCATCTGGCTACGTGGGAGTGAATTCTTTAATTGATCTGGATGATAACAAATGTAACGTTTCGGGATCAGTTCCCTTAATCATGCATAGGATCAACAGGTGTGTATTGGACCTTTATATAGGGAATTTTTAACCCTTCACACACTTATCCTAATTATAATAATACAATGCCACCTAGTGGGTGTCATACAATAATACATCAAATTTTATCAAGTTACCTTACTCATATTTAATTCTTAATTACAAACTAAATTATTCTACACACAAACCTATTAAAAAAAACTATTAAAAATAGCTATACAGGTTAGATGTCCCTAAATCTTTTAACTGTTATGTATATCATATGCCTCTAAATATTTAACCCTATAGAAACACAGCAAAATCTAATTCCCTATTGAGACCCACAGGGATCATGGTATTGAGTTTATGAATTCAAAAGGATTCTTTTTGTTTCAACAATTAGGGATACCAATGACGTTCTGGATAAACTTAAAAATCTCCCTATGCAAAATACCAAGAATATACTATTTACTTTAGATGTGTGCAGTTTGTACACGGTTATAAACCACGAAAGTGGAATTGAATCTAGCATGTGTGCTTTAAAGAACAGTGGTATATACACTATACCTCAATTGCAGTTTATAGAGGATTTATTGAGAACTGTGTTATATCATAATTATTTTCTTTTTGCAGATGATTGGTATGAGCAAATAAGAGGTACAGCAATGGGTTCCAATTTTGCCCCATCATAAGCCAACCAGTTTATGGGACAGATAGAAGAAAAATTTGTATATGAAAATGCATTATTTAAACTCTATGGAGCAGCCTGGTGGCGCTTCATAGACGATGTGTTTGGCGTGTGGTGGGGCGACATTGGTACCCTCCTCTTCTTTGTTGAACATATCAATAATGCTGTTAATGGTGTGAAGTTTATAGTGTCCTTTAGTGAGGAAAGTATTGTTTTCTTAGACACTGTTGTATATAGGAATTCTGGTGGTTTACTAAATGTAGATATACATAAAAAACGCACTGATAGAAACACATTATTGGCATTTGATAGTTATCATCCAGATCAATTAAAGAATTCACTCCCACGTAGCCAGATGCTAAGGGTTAAAAGGATAGTGACAGATAACTTGCTGGTAGAACAGAGATTAAATGAAATGGCTAAGAGGTTTAAATATAGGGTCTATCCGGGTCCTTTGATAAATAAAGAGAAAAAGAGGATTTTGGAGGAGAGACCTGTCACAATTGAGAAAGAAAAGAAGCAACAGCGCATGGTTTGTGTCACGCAATATAACCCTTATAGTAAAGATATCTCCAGGATTATATATAAACATTGGAATGTTCTTAGAGATTGTAACCCTGATATTATAGCTTTTAGGGATCCTCCGATGATGGCCTATAAAAGAGTACCTAATTTGAAGGATAGGTTAGTAAAGAGTGATGTGGGATCTAGAAAAGCACAGGGTAAAATGTATATAACATTTAAAAGTACTGGCGCAGTCCCATGTTTGGGATGTGCTAGTTGCAATGTGGTAATTAAAGGTAATGATTTTCTTCATCCCTTGACAGGTAGAAAATTCAGAATTAGGGAACATTTTACGTGTGACTCATCCTATGTCATTTACCTAATAAAATGCCCCTGTTCGAAGATTTACTTGGGCGAGACAACTAGAAAGGTGAAAGATAGGATGAGTCAACACAGGTCTAATATTCGGTGTGGAGATTTAAATGCCCCTGTCTCCAGTCATTTTTTGGAGGCTGGGCACAGTATAAGTCAACTAAGGTGGCAAATAATTGATGGCATAGGTAAGCTACGTAGAGGAGGTAATAGGGAACAATTGTTGAAACAAAAAGAATCCTTTTGGATTCATAAACTCAATACCATGATCCCTGTGCGTCTCAATAGGGAATTAGATTTTGCTGTGTTTCTATAGGGTTAAATATTTAGAGGCATCTGATATACATAAAAGTTAAAAGATTTAGAGACATCTAACCTGTATAGGTATTTTTAATAGGTTTGTGTGTAGAATAATTTAGTTTGTAATTAAGAATTAAATATAAGAGTAAGGTAACTTGATAAAATTTGATGTATTATTGTATGACACCCACTAGGTGGCATTGTATTATTATAATTAGGATAAGTGTGTGAAGGGTTATAAAGGTCCAATACACACCTGTTGATCCTATGCATGATTAAGGGAACTGATCCCGAAACGTTGCATTTGTTTGTACCTAAATAAATTTCTAAAGTTTGTTCATAACATTTGGTGCTGTGGATTATAGCAAGATTTGAATACTGGAGAGGAAAGCAGTCTCCTCTGTACCACTGGTCACCATAAGGAAGAAGGGTACTAAGGTGCTATTTGTGTATTATTTAGTGCTCACAGAACAACAAAATGCCGAAGAAAAAAAATGTTTAAACCCCCAACCACATCCAAATTATAAAGTAATTGTTCCTTTGAGGAGGAAGGATTAGGACACAAGGAAGGAACCAAAATCTCTTGATTGATGTTGCGATCAGACACAATCTTAGGGAGAAACCCCAACCCAGTGCGAAGAACAGCCTTATCAGCATGAAATACAAGGTAAGGAGGCTCACATTGCAAGGCCGCCTTCTCAGAGACTCTGCATGCCAAAGCAATAGCTAATAGAAAAAGAACCTTCCAAGAAAGTAACTTAATGTCCACTGAATGCATGGGCTCAAACGGAGCCCACTGCAGAACCTTAAGAACCAAATTTAAACTACAGCCTTTAACAGAAAGCGTAAGTGCTCTATCCTAAATCTAAAGTTTGGTTCCTCTGCCACCGGAGGCTTAGAGCCAGCCGATTCCGACCAAGAAAAATCCTCCTCTGAAGTATCAGAGGCGTCTTCATCAGCGGATAATCTAGTATCAGATAAATCAAGAAAGTTGGTAGATGACCCCTGGGAAAGATAGCAGTATTTAACCTTTCGCTTGCGCTTAGCAGGGCAAGGAAAAGCACTGGAGGCTGCAGACACTGCCATTTGCAACTGTTCAGTAAAGTCTGGCAGTAAGTGGGCCAGAGGAGGATTAGTAGAGCAATGGGGAGATGCATGTGTAGTAGGAGATGATTGCATGGAACGCACCTCGCGAGACGGAGACCCCTCAGAGGTGGACAGCTTAGTGGTACTAAACATCTTGGGTTTCTTAGATATAAGTACCTTGTCAAGGCATGTGGAACATAATTGAGCAGGCGGGTATACCATAGCCTCCTCACAATAGAAACAAGTATTAGATTTAGGTAAAGAGGGAGTACCCTCTAACCTAACAGAGTTCTCCATAGCTAGCACTTTCAAGATAGACTATATAAAAAATATAAATGGCACCTTTATACCCCCAATGGCTGGGGCACTCACCACCTCCTATGACCCAGGCCCCACAGAGAAACCACTTTGTCTCCTGTAAACCGCACAGTCAGGAAAAAGGAAGTTAATGAGGCCACACCCGGTCTCATGGAGTGCCATGCAGGACTGCCCCTGCTGCAGGGAGGAAAGCTCGCAAAACTGACAGGCTGCACAGTTATACAAAAACAAAAGAAAAAACCTGAATGTTCCCACATCAACCAGAGCCTCATCTCACACATGTCGCAGCATAAAACATAATAAAGCAAATTATGTAAAAATCCACCCTGTTCAATAATCACCTTCCGGAGATATTAACCCTTGATTCCATGCAGACTGTGACCCTGACTTCTTGCGTTATCATATGAAATAAAATTAAACTATCTTACCGGAATCATCGCCATGGATCAGACACACAGCCTCTCAAGTTTGACAGTCTTGTAGCATCGCACCTGACATTTACTTGAATGATAGAAGCAGGCAGTGAAATTTGTCAACACTGATTGCTTAGGAGTTGTTAATACAAGTCTGGATGGTTTCACAGAAAGACTCTCCCTGCATCTCCAGACCCTAACATTCATCAATGCTCTCACTGAGCGGCTGACAAGACTACTTAAAACCCCAGTCCCATGCCGAAGAGTACTACCCTCCATAAGATACTACCCTGAATCTTCCAACACTTATCTGCCATCCTCCTGTGACAAAAGGCAAAGAATGTCTGGGGGGTGAGGAGAGTGGGGGAGTTATTTAAGCCTTTGGCTGGGGTGTCTTTGCCTCCTCCTGGTGGCCAGGTTCTGTATTCCCACAAGTAAGGAATGAAGCCATGGACTCTACTCATATTAAGATAGAAATTAGTTTAGACACCAGATGGTTTAAAAATAATGAAAATGTTATTAAATGTATTGTCTTCTTGTAGAAAAGGAGAATGTCTCTTTTTGCCATGTAGACTTGTATAGGCATTTGTTATGATAAGCGCATATTTTTTTTCTTCAGATACAAGAAACCATATTCTCAAGGACTCATTAAGTCTGAAATATTTCACTCTATGAATATTTATGTAAATTCTAAATTAGTCCGGAGTTTCTGTATACAGCAGGCTATTTAGTGCAATGCTTACGAAAGTCGAGGAAAACAACATTTCATTAAGTATATCACCATGAAAAATAAAAAAACTTTGATAAAGCATGAAAAAAATTATCTATCTGCAATAAATTTTGAAATTCACCCTGGTCAATATCCATCCTTATTGCTGTAATTTCCCAGAAAGCATTTTTGTTTCTATTACTCTTGTAAATAAATGCATATTGTAAGGCAATGGGCATATTTCTTACATAATAATTATTACAATTTAGACAATATATTTGTCAATATCAATTAGCTCTGCATAGCTTCGGGATAGTTTTTTTTTTTAAGGGGGGGTTTAACTTTAGTTGAAACTGGCTACTTTCTCTATTTAGTGGAGTCTTTCTAGCAGAAGTTCAGTTTTAGCTAATCATGAGCTAAGGATTTGTTATTTGGTCTGATAACTGATAAAAGGGTATGGCAAAGGGATTAATGAGCCTTGTCTATATAAATATGGTTGAAAGTATGCAGTTTGGAGAAGTCATCCAGAGTGATTTCATCTGTGCTGATTTGCTTACTGGCAGACCATGGATTTAGTATTGCTAGTTATATATATTATTATTATTATATAGTATTGATCATTTTAGATATAACTGGTGTTTTACTATAGTAGCCCATACAATTTACACTGAGCTTTGTTTTATCATTGCAGCTGTAAAACTGCATAATTATATAATCCCCTCGGTATAAAATCACCTACTGCACCCTAGAACGATACACATATCCAATGTGAAAATTAATGTATGGCCTTTTTGGTACCCAGACTGAAGGAAATGTGCTTAGTAGACATGCACAGACCAAGATTAAGTTTCAGGTGAATCCTTCACGATATATATATATATATATATTGAATAAATAAGTGCCAAAAAAGGGTCAATTTGTCATGGATGGTTTCCTTACAACCGCATATGCACAGTATTATGGCCCAGAACTGTTAACTTGGCATTAAGCCATGTATACATACTCGGTCTAGTCTTGTAATAGGCATCTTCTCCATACTGACGGATATGTCTGAATGCTAAAATATATGAAATGCAGGCTGCATAACACATAGATTGGATACAGCATCTGTGTCTCCTTCCTCCTCATAGCCGGTTAAAGATACACTACAGTCATAATATCAATAAAAGTATGGGGCGAATAGAAGTTTACCTTCTGTATAGTTAAAGGATCTATCCCTGAGGTTTGTGAACTAAGAACTTACAATCTAAAACAGTAACAAACCTTTTCTCACAGAAAGTCTCTATTATTCCCGCTATATCTGGGCGCTGAGAATAAAAGTGCATGTTAAAAATAGACAACATGGCGTCTAAAAAACATACAAAGCCAGAAAAAAAAACTAAATCCACCAACCTCACAGGGCAAAAGGTTAGCACATTTTTTTAAACCTACTGAAGCCTCAACTGAAAGTTATACAGATAATGCTGGGGTACAAGAAGAGTTTCCGCTACATGATTCCTCTAATGATGAACAGGCACCAATTACTAAGGCAGATCTGAGGTCCTTACCTTCTAAAGAGGACTTCACTCTGTAAGTCTCACAAGTGGGACAATTTATCAAAGAGGGGTTGGCGGAGGTAAAAATGGACATCACTTATTTGCAAGGAAAGCTCAACCACTTTCATTTAGGGGCCACTCCCTACAAATTTTCCCTCATCTTAGTCCTCACACCATAAAAAGAAGGAAAGATGCAAGATACCTCACTTTACATCTGCAACAACTGGGTATCCATTATAGTTGGGGTTTCCCATTTTGCTTAAAAGTTTCACGAATAAAGGGGGAGGAGCTGGCAGCAGCAAGTATGCCAGCGTGAGCCCTGAGCTCCTGAGACCTGATATATGTAAAAGATGCTTATAGAGGACTTATGGGGGGGGGGGGGATTCTTAAGGACTAAGGATTAAGGATAAAGGAAAGCAAATATTCTCACATACAGTGGATACACATTGATACACAAGGACAAGATAATAAGAAATAAGATAAGGACAAGATAATAAGAAAATATGGAAAGATACAGCTATATGTGAGCTGCATGTGAGATCTTTTATTCTAATTTTATTCTCCTTTTATCAGCAAACCACCTTGAAAGTGAAGGTAAACTTTGGTGAATGAAAGTCCATTTTTTAAAAATACTATTAAAAACAGGGGCACTTTCATTCATCAAAGTTTACAAAGCAGCCGTTTGATTAAAAAATGACCTTTTTTCTTTTCACAGTCAGAGCAGCTTCCCCCACCTGGAGATACTCTCTTAACACGTCAGCAATGACTAATCCAGCTTCCTCCAATCACGGCTTTCCCCCCAGGGTAGTCATTGCCTTAGGCCATGCTGTGATTGGAGGAAGCCGGATTAGTCATTGCTGACGTGTGAAGAGAGGATTTCCAGGAGGGGGAAGCTGCTCTGGCTGTGAAAAGAAATAAATACGTTTTTAATCAAAACGGCTGCTTTGATGAATGAAAGAGCCCGTTTTTAATAGTATTTTTTAAAAACAGGCTTTCATTCACCAAAGTTTACCGTCCCTTTAAACGCCTCTAAAACACCTGAAACACCTTTTTAAAAAATAAACTAAAAAATACAAAGTATCAAGTACTTTATTGATACACAGGACAGCGCTACTATAACCATTAAAACTATTGTGCTGCAGTTAAATGGCAACAAAAAGCACATAATGAGACACCAGAATCAAGTATGAATATCCCTATTATCCCTTCATCTCCATCAGTGGATACTATTCAAAAAACTGCAAACCCTCTTCCTACTCTGGCTTCCACTAAAGATCTTACAGACAAACTTAGGTCCTGCATTAGAGAAGAATTAGCAGATCTTCGCCAAGATATCCACACTTTTGGTTTTAGAATAGAAGCACTGGAAGACAATGAATCAGTCATAAAAGAAAAATGAACTAATATTCAAACAACTATGGAACACCAAGCAGATCTCATTTCTACCTTACAGGACAAAGTGGAAGATCTAGAGAATAGGAGTAGGAGGGAAAATATATGGATTAGAGGGGTCTCTGAGTGGGTGACACCGAAATAACTTCCAACCTATCTTACAGCCCTTTTTGCATTTATGTTAGGAGATCCCGCTCTAAAAAATATTTAGTGGGAGAGGGCACACCGGGCTCTGAGGCCATGACCACCAGATACTGCACCACCGAGAGACATAATAAAATGTAGGAGTTTTTTTAAGAAAGAGGAAATAATGACAGCTTTAAGGAAGAATCAACCAATTAAATTCAGAGGTTTAACATTTTATGCAGATCTATCGCCACAAACACTTCAAAGAAGAAAATAATTTGCTCCTCTTACTGTTTTATTAAGATTAAAAAACACAAATTATGCTTACCTGATAATGTCCTTTTCTTCCGTTGGAAAGAGTCCACAGCTGCATTCATTATTTTTGGGAAATAAGAACCTAACCACCAGGAGGAGGCAAAGACACCCCAGCCAAAGGCTTAAATATTCCTCCCACTTCCCTCATCCCCCAGTCATTCTGCAGAGGAACAAGGAACAGTAGAAGAAATATCAGGGCAAAAAAAGGTGCCAGAAGAATAAAAAGACACCCCAAGTAGAAAAAGGGTGGGGAGCTGTGGACTCTTTCCAATGGAAGAAAAGGAAATTAATAGGCAAGCAAGTTTTTCTTCCTAATTGAAAATAGTCCACAGCTGCATTCATTACTTTTGGGAAAACAATACCCAAGCTAAAGAGGACACTGAATGCCAAAATGGGAGGGTACAATAGGCAGCCCATTCTGAGGGCACCAAGCCAGAAACCACTACCCAACAAAAACCCTGCTTAGTCCGAAGCCGAGAAAACTTTGAAAAGGAAAAGCCCCAAGGGCACTGACCAGCAGATAGTCCAGAAGCCTAGCTAGAGGCCGCAAAATCGAAATCTACTGAGTCAACAGTCCTCCAGGAGACACCATCGCCACTCACCCCTCACTAATGAGGGGAACACCAGCCTAAACCCCCCAAGGGATAAGGCAAGGAAGAACCAAAGGGAAACCGAAAGGTCACCAAAAAATCCATAAAAGGAAAACCCCTAATAGTGAGCCCAGCTCACAAAGACCAAAATGAGTCCTTAAAGACAAGGGGAGGCTATGCCCAGACCAAGCAGAAACCAGAGGTTAATGACCGGGCCTCGAACAGAGAAAACTTTCTCTCAACATTGTGCAAAAGCACAGAAAGACAACTGAAGACTGAGAGGTCCTTTTCTTTTTGAACCGAGGTTACATAGTCTGATTGGAATCTGATAAACTGGGACGAACCCAGAAGGAGCCAAGCCTTTTAAGGCATTGAAGATTGCCCGGAGTTCCAATATATTGATCTGAAGGGAGGACTCCTCCTGAGTCCACAGCCCTTGTGCCTTCTTGGTACCCCAAAAAGCTCCCCAGCCGGAAAGGCTTGCATTCATAGTTACAATTTCCCAGGACGGTCTCAAGAAGCAGGTGCCTTGAGACAGATGATCTGGACAGAGCCACCAAGAGAGTGAGTCTCTCGAAAGGCGGCAAGCACAATCTGTTGAGACAGATCTGAATGGTCGCCGTTCAATTGTCTCAGCATGCATAGTTGTAAGGGTCTTAGATGGAATCTGGCAAAGGGAATGATGTCCGTACAGGACACCATGAGTCCAATCACTTCCATACACTAGGCCACTGAGGGTCTGAAGGAGGCCTGGAGGGCAAGACATGCATTAGTTAGCTTGCAACGTCTCTGATCTGTGAGTATCTCATGGATATAGAGCCTATTATTGCCCCAGGAAATTCACCCTGGTACTTGGAGTAAGAGAACTCATTTCCAAGTATATCTTCCATCCATGTGATTGAAGAAGACTGAGAAGGGAATCCGAGTGTTCTTCCTCTAGAAGAAAAGATAGTGCCTGTACCAAGATATTGTCCAGGTAAGGCGCTACTGCAATACCCCATGATCTGGCCATGGCTAGAATGGCCCCTAGTACTTTCGTAAATATCCTTGGAGCAGTAGCTAGGCCAAACGGAAGAGCCATGAACTGGAAGTGCTGGTCCAGAAAGGCAAACCTCAGGAACTGAAAATGCTCCCTGTGTATCAGAACATGAAGGTATGCATCCTTCAGGTATATGGTGGTCATAAACTGTCCTTTCTGAACTAGAGGAAGAATTGTCCTCCTCTCTCATCTTGTAGACAGTCTGGAAAGTAGGAATCTGACCCCGAGCAGATGTGATTTGAATCCTATTCAGTATCCCTGATTCCCTCCAGACTCAAGGATCCTGTACATCCTGGAACCAAGCGTCTGAGAAAAGAGACGGTCTGCCCCTACTCGATTGGATCCTGGATCAGGGGCCGTCCCTTCATGCTGATTTGTTCTTAGCAGGCTTCTTAGTCTGTTTGGACTTATTCCAGGACTGAGCCGGCTTCCAAGTACTCTTGGGCTGCTCATTCTTGCATGAGGATTGCTGTCGTGATTTGTCCGAATGAAAGGAACGAAAATTAGACGACTGCGGTCCCTTTGGTTTATTCTTATCCTGTGGTAGGAAGGCACCCTTGCCTCCGGTAACCGTAGAAATAATGGAGTCCAGCCCTGGACCGAATAAAATCTTCCCCTTGAAAGGAAGAGAAAGGAGTCTGGATTTAGAAGTCATATCTGCAAACCAAAACTTCAAACAGAGAGCCAGGCAGGCTAGGACCGCAAAGACAGAAGCCTTTGCATTTAGGCAAATAATCTGCATATTTGCATCACAGATGGAGTTAGCAATTCTCATAGCTTTAATTCTCTCCTGAATAGCCTCAAGGGGAGTTTCCACATAAATGAGCTCAGACAGAGTGTTGCACTAGTAGGTAGCTGCTCCAGCAACCACAGTTACAGCTGCCGCCGGTTGAAATAAAAACACTGTATGCTGAAACATCTTCCTCAGAAAAGTTTCCATTTTCTTATCCATAGGCTCTCTAAAAGAAGAACTATCCTCCAGGGGGATAGTAGTACGCTTAGCCAGCGTAGAAATAGTGCCATCCACCTTAGAGATGGAGACCCACAAATCCAATTAATATTTTTTTTTAAATATTCTTTCCCACTTGTTACTAATAATGTTCGCCACTTTAACTGGCACAAGAAAAGTCAGAGGGACATTCCAGTCTTCATAAACCCTGTCTAATTTAGGGATCTTAAATTCCTCAGGAAGTTTAGCCTCTGGAACGTGTAGTGTAGATAGAACCTCCTTTAATAAAAAAACGCAGGTGCGGTTAAATCTAAAGGAGGGTTCCTCCGCTGAAGGAGGTTTAGAAACTAAAGTTTCCGACTCAGAAAGTTCACCCTCTGAAGCTACAGAGGTTAACTCTTCCTCGGATAGCTGGGACATAATAGCTAAATCCGACAAATATTTAGATGACTCTAGGTCAGGAGAACTATGTTTAAAATGTCTCTTACTTTTGCTAGAGGGAGGTAAGGCACTCAGAGCTGCAGACACCGCCAATTGTAACAGCGCAGTAAAGTCCGCAGGAAAAAAGCCCCCTCCAGATGAGGATTAGTTGAGCCATGGGGACCTGCACATGGAGCGAGGGACCTGCATATGGAGTAGAGAGGGGCTAATAGTGCTATGAGTATTAGCAGGCTTGCCTCTCTTCTTAGACTTAAGAATATTGCTTAGGCAAATGGAACAAAATTGAGCAGACGGGCGAACTATGGCCTCCTCACAATATAAAAAGGAATTATTTATCAATACAGAAGGAGCAGAACCTTCTAATGTAGTATCAGAGTCCTCCATAGCTAAGTATATATATTCACAGAAGGACAAACAAAAAACGCTTTTATTAAAAAAAACGGCACCTTTATAATCCCAATGTCTGGGGCACTTACCACCTCCTAGACCCAGACAGCTAACAATGAAAACGCTCTCCTTAGGAGTGATGTGCACAGCAGGATCGTAGGAAAATGAAAAGACTGCACCCGGTCACGTGGTGCGTAGGACAGGACTTCCTCTGCTATGAAAAAGGCGCTAAGCTATCATGAGCTGCGCAACACCTGAAAGTGAAACCTGTTTGTTCCAAGCCAAAATCCCACAGTCTATGAGCCCAAAAAACTCTCACATTAAAGCAGTTATAAATAAACCCTAGCTGTTCAAATAATCTCCCTGAAGTAGATATTAACCCTTGATCCTATCAAGGCATAAAGGAGTCACACTGTGACCCTCTTATCCTCCAAGATCCATGCTGTGGAACAGGCTCAGCCTCTCAAGTGTGACAGTCTTGCAGCGACGCTCTGACATGGTCTTGAGTGTGTAACAGCAAGCAGTGAAACTCGTCAACACTGATTGTTCAGGAGCTGTTAGGCGACATTCTGGATGGGTTCGTAGAAAACTTTCCCTGAATCTCCAGACTCTTTCCTCAATACACTCACTGAGAGGTTGACATTATTACTTAAAACTCCAGTCCTTTCTTGAAGGTAACATACATATTACAGGACTATCCAAAATCTTCTGACACTTCTCTGCCACTCCCATAGTGATGAAAGTCAAAGAATGACTGGGGGACAGGGGAAGTGGGAGTGATATTTAAGCCTTTGGCTGGGGTGTCTTTGCCTCTTCCTGGTGGCCAGGTGTTGTATTCCCAACAGTAAGGAATGAAGTTGTGGACTCTCCCTGCCTTATTGAAGGAAATTATATATATATATATATATATATATATATATATATATATATATATATATATATACACATACAGGGAGTGCAGAATTATTAGGCAAGTTGTATTTTTGAGGATTAATTTTATTATTGAACAACAACCATGTTCTCAATGAACCCAAAAAACTAATTAATATCAAAGCTGAATAGTTTTGGAAGTAGTTTTTAGTTTGTTTTTAGTTATAGCTATTTTAGGGGGATATCTGTGTGTGCAGGTGACTATTACTGTGCATAATTATTAGGCAACTTAACAAAATACAAATATATACCCATTTCAATTATTTATTTTTACCAGTGAAACCAATATAACATCTCAACATTCACAAATATACATTTCTGACATTCAAAAACAAAACAAAAACAAATCAGTGACCAATATAGCCACCTTTCTTTGCAAGGACACTCAAAAGCCTGCCATCCATGGATTCTGTCAGTGTTTTGATCTGTTCACCATCAACATTGCGTGCAGCAGCAACCACAGCCTCCCAGACACTGTTCAGAGAGGTGTACTGTTTCCCTCCTTGTAAATCTCACATTTGATGATGGACCACAGGTTCTCAATGGGGTTCAGATCAGGTGAACAAGGAGGCCATGTCATTAGATTTTCTTCTTTTATACCCTTTCTTGCCAGCCACGCTGTGGAGTACTTGGACGCGTGTGATGGAGCATTGTCCTGCATGAAAATTATGTTTTTCTTGAAGGATGCAGACTTCTTCCTGTACCACTGCTTGAAGAAGGTGTCTTCCAGAAACTGGCAGTAGGACTGGGAGTTGAGCTTGACTCTATCCTCAACCCGAAAAGGCCCCACAAGCTCATCTTTGATGATACCAGCCCAAACCAGTACTCCACCTCCACCTTGCTGGCGTCTGAGTCGGACTGGAGCTCTCTGCCCTTTACCAATCCAGCCACGGGCCCATCCATCTGGCCCATCAAGACTCACTCTCATTTCATCAGTCCATAAAACCTTAGAAAAATCAGTCTTGAGATATTTCTTGGCCCAGTCTTGACGTTTCAGCTTGTGTGTCTTGTTCAGTGGTGGTCGTCTTTCAGCCTTTCTTACCTTGGCCATGTCTCTGAGTATTGCACACCTTGTGCTTTTGGGCACTCCAGTGATGTTGCAGCTCTGAAATATGGCCAAACTGGTGGCAAGTGGCATCTTGGCAGCTGCACGCTTGACTTTTCTCAGTTCATGGGCAGTTATTTTGCGCCTTGGTTTTTCCGCACGCTTCTTGCGACCCTGTTGACTATTTTGAATGAAAAGCTTGATTGTTCGATGATCACGCTTCAGAAGCTTTGCAATTTTAAGAGTGCTGCATCCCTCTGCAAGATATCTCACTATTTTTTACTTTTCTGAGCCTGTCAAGTCCTTCTTTTGACCCATTTTGCCGAAGGAAAGGAAGTTGCCTAATAATTATGCACACCTAATATAGGGTGTTGATGTCATTAGACCACACCCCTTCTCATTACAGAGATGCACATCACCTTATATGCTTAATTGGTAGTAGGCTTTCGAGCCTATACAGCTTGGAGTAAGACAACATGCATAAAGAGGATGATGTGGTCAAAATACTCATTTGCCTAATAATTCTGCACTCCCTGTATACCCTATATCTAAATATTTTATTATTATTTCATCAAAGATTAGCGAATTGGGTAATTCAATTTTGCTGGATTTTGTTAAAATGATCTCTCAGTCAACATAATTAATTACCATTTATTTGTTAGGGAAAAATCATTGGAGCCCATAGCAGCAATACATGAAGGTCAGCAAAGAAGCAACTGGGTATGATGGAATATTACAACCATTGCCACAACATCACCTCTCTAGATGGTTACAAGCTGGTGCATCAGCAGTAGTACAAATGGACAGGTGGATGGCACCAGGTCATGAACTGGAATATAAAGCTAAAGAAAGGCACAGCAAGAAGTGGGCCTCACACCATGGGCTCCATTTATCAAACTGAAATAGCAATGTCTAAGTAAGCAAGCCTGAAATGCAAGTTAAGTAGCAGCAGTCTTAAGACTACTGATACTTAATCTACCCTACCCACTACCTAAAGTTTTGCAGATTACAATCATCCTTAACAGATCTGATCAGGATAATTTACTGCCCCACTTGCTCGTGATTGGGTGCTCAAGCAGGTGGCGGCTTGTGCAGTTAAATGCAGGCAGTGGATGCTTACTGCTTGCCGCAAGGCTGGCCAGAAGAGGTTTAGGACTGCGAAACCTGTCCGCCAGTTGTTTTAAAAAATGAAGCCTCTACTTAAGGGAGCTAGTTATTAGTTTATTATTAAAAACTTGGGATTATCTGATTTATTCTACTACCAAGATGCTGTTGTTTTGTTAATAATCCTGTACAGATGTAGAATAATATGTTGTAATTATATGTGATCTGAAACCCAATAAAAATTATTGAATCAAAAAAAAAAATGAAGCCTCATTTATAAAGCATAAGAGTTTTCTTAAACGGTCACAAGTTAGAGGAGCAGCAGGACATTGGTTGGTGCCGGTGGTAAATCATTTGGCACAGGAATGTTTCAAAGAGCTATAACTGGAAAATAGGCACGCTGTTAATGGTTTAATGAGTATACTATGGGGAATGTCTGACACTGTATAACAAGGATGGAGTCTACAAACACAGTTTAAGCATCGCAAAAATCTCAAAGAGATCCCACAACTAGTATGATATCTCCCCTCTTCACCTTCAAAGGAAATGTTCCATGAATACTCCTTCCTAATTATATTTGAAACATGGCTAGTATGGATACCACCACACACTGTCATCTCACAACTGCACTAGCCCTAGCAGTACCTACCATCACATTTTAACTTATGACAACAAATAAGATGTGTTGCAACTAGACCAGGGTCTACATGGTTAATACAGTCTTTTACTTTACACATGACAGTAATAATCAGGGTGGATAAAAATCAATAATTTAAAAAAAAAAAATTTTTTTTATTTAAATTGGAAAAAAATTTTAATGCGCTTTTTTGAGGTTAACATCTATCTGAAGATAATTTTCTATTTAAGATACATTGTAATCTAAAAGTTATTCATCCTTTAATAAGAATTAGGTTAATTATGTAGCATGAGGCTGTATATTCATGGATATAATGTTTAATTTTTTTGTTTTGTTTAAAGGGACAGTCTAGGCCAAAAAAAACTTTCATGATTCAGATAGAGCATGTAATTTTAAACAATTTTCCAATTTACTTTTATCACCAATTTTGCTTTGTTCTCTTGGTATTCTTAGTTGAAAGCTTAACTTAGGAGGTTCATATGCTAATTTCTTAGACCTTGAAAGCCACATCTTTTCATAATGCATTTTAACAGCTTTTCACCACTAGAGGGTGTTAGTTCATGTATTTCATATAGATAACACTGCTTGTGCACGTGAAGTTATCTGGGAGCAGGCACTGATTGGCTAAACTGCAAGTCTGTCAAAAGAACTGAAATAAGGGGGCTGTCTGCAGAGGCTTAGATACAAGATAATCACAGAGGTTAAAAGTATATTAATATAACTGTGTTGGTTATGCAAAACTGGGGAATGGGTAATACAGGGATTATCTATTTTTTAAAACAATAAATATTCTGGTGTACACTGTCCCTTTAACATTGTTGGTTTTGTTGTTCTAAAAACTGTGAATTTGTGTCTGCAGAAATAACAATGTCTCTTCTTCATGGTGAAAATATTATAAAATAAACATATACAAAGTTGAGAAATAAACCTTAAAAGGTCATAAACCCCACATTTTGCTTTTATAATTCAGATAATGCATAACATTTTAAACACCTTTCTAACTTCCATCAAACTTGTTTAATTCTCTTGGTATCCTCTGTTGAAGGAGCAGCAATGCAGTACTGGGAGATAAAACATCATGCAAGCCAATGACAAGAGGCATATATATGCAGCCACTAAACTGCAGCTAGCTCCCATAGTGAGGTGATCAGCCTATATAACTAATCCAAATGCTTATCACTTTGCTTGGATATAATCAAGCAATTGTTTGTATTAGCTGAAGCTACACTCCGAACTGTTTCAAAGCTAATATCCTTGACCTTCCTGCACAGATCAAGCTGCAGCCTGTCACCTCTGACTAAGGCTGCACATTTGAGGCACCACCAGCACTAATACAACACCACAGGACAGCTTTGCCTATGCTGTCTATTTCTGCCTTGATCCTCAAGACCCTTACCTGCTTCTACAGTGACACCTCATCTACCGCTGGTGGAAACAGTGCTTACCCTTTAGCTACACAGACATAAGCTGCATCAGCTTAGGAACATTCTTATATACAATTTCTCCTTAAAGGAACGTACACATATACAGATTTTTTTTTAATTTTGACATACTTGACTCCTGCCACCAGAAGTTGTGATTCCTGGAAAGAATTCAAGTCAATTTAGTTACAAATACTCCTCCTCCTCCTCTTAAACCTTTTCCTCCGTTAGTGACGTTAGGACGGCATGGATTGTCCTAGTGGTTTGGCTGTCCTGAAACCCTAGAAGCTTCCTAAATGGGATCAAGGGATGGAGGGCATGCCTAGTGTCACAGGCAAACCCCCCCACCCCGGCCCGATCACTTAATTGAAATCAGGGAATTGCATGAAAGATTGCATGATTTCAATTTGTACTTCTTTGTTTACATCAGAACTTTGTTCTGATGTAGACAAATAAGTCCCGGCAGGAAGGGGTTAAAGGGACATATACCCAAATCCTGCTAACTGCAGTTGTGGTTTCTGAACAGTATACAAGTTATTACATTTGGGGGTATAACGTGTAAGATCACTGCTTGCATGCTAGGGGTCTCTAGGCACCTATAACAGATAATTAAAAATTCCTAAACACCCTATGACCAATGTTCCTTTTAAAAAAAAAATCTATATATTGACCTATTTATAACTGTCCCAGATTGGCCACACCAGAGAAGGTAACCTAAGTTACAACATAAAAGTTCCCATTGTTTTATAGACATTAAAACTTTACTTGTTTTGTCCCAATTTAAACAACTAATGAAACTTTTAAAAAACATAATTTATGTAAGAACTTACCTGATAAATTCATATCTTTCATATTAGCAAGAGTCCATGAGCTAGTGACGTATGGGATATACATTCCTACCAGGAGGGGCAAAGTTTCCCAAACCTCAAAATGCCTACAAATACACCCCTCACCACACCCACAAATTAGTTTAACGAATAGCCAAGAAGTGGGGTGATAAGAAAAAAGTGCGAAAGCATATAAAATAAGGAATTGGAATAATTGTGCTTTATACAAAAAAATCATAACCACCACAAAAAAGGGCGGGCCTCATGGACTCTTGCTAATATGAAAGAAATGAATTTATCAGGTAAGTTCTTACATAAATTATGTTTTCTTTCATGTAATTAGCAAGAGTCCATGAGCTAGTGACGTATGGGATAATGACTACCCAAGATGTGGATCTTTCCACGCAAGAGTCACTAGAGAGGGAGGGATAAAAATAAAGACAGCGAATTCCTGCTGAAAATAATCCACACCCAAAATAAAGTTTAATGAAAAACATAAACAGAAGATTCAAACTGAAACCGCTGCCTGAAGTACTTTTCTACCAAAAACTGCTTCAGAAGAAGAAAATACATCAAAATGGTAGAATTTAGTAAAAGTATGCAAAGAGGACCAAGTTGCTGCTTTGCAAATCTGATCAACCGAAGCTTCATTCCTAAACGCCCAGGAAGTAGAAACTGACCTAGTAGAATGAGTTGTAATCCTTTGAGGCGGAGTTTTACCCGACTCGACATAGGCATGATGAATTAAAGATTTCAACCAAGATGCCAAAGAAATGGCAGAAGCTTTCTGGCCTTTTCTAGAACCGGAAAAGATAACAAATAGACTAGAAGTCTTTCGGAAAGACTTAGTAGCTTCAACATAATATTTCAAAGCTCTAACAACATCCAAAGAATGCAACGATTTCTCCTTAGAATTCTTAGGATTAGGACATAATGAGGGAACCACAATTTCTCTACTAATGTTGTTGGAATTCACAACCTTAGGTAAAAATTCAAAAGAAGTTCGCAACACCGCCTTATCCTGATGAAAAATCAGAAAAGGAGACTCACAAGAAAGAGCAGATAATTCAGAGACTCTTCTGGCAAAAGAGATCGCCAAAAGGAACAAAACTTTCCAAGAAAGTAATTTAATGTCCAATGAATGCATGGGTTCAAAAGGAGGAGCTTGAAGAGCCCCCAGAACCAAATTCAAACTCCAAGGAGGAGAAATTGACTTAATGACAGGTTTTATACGAACCAAAGCTTGTACAAAACAATGAATAACAGGAAGATTAGGAATCTTTCTGTGAAAAAGAACAGAAAGAGCAGAGATTTGTCCTTTCAAAGAACTTGCGGATAAACCTTTATCTAAACCATCCTGAAGAAATTGTAAAATTCTCGGAATTCTAAAAGAATGCCAAGAAAAATGATGAGAAAGACACCAAGAAATATAAGTCTTCCAGACTCTATAATATATCTCTCTAGATACAGATTTACGAGCCTGTAACATAGTATTAATCACAGAGTCAGAGAAACCTCTTTGACCAAGAATCAAGTGTTCAATCTCCATACCTTTAAATTTAAGGATTTGAGATCCTGATGGAAAAAAGGACCTTGCGACAGAAGGTCTGGTCTTAGCGGAAGAGTCCACGGATGGCAAGAGGCCATCCGGACAAGATCCGCATACCAAAACCTGTGAGGCCATGCCGGAGCTACCAGCAGAACAAACGAGCATTCCTTCAGAATCTTGGAGATTACTCTTGGAAGAAGAACTAGAGGCGGAAAGATATAGGCGGGATGATACTTCCAAAGAAGTGATAATGCATCCACTGCTTCTGCCTGAGGATCCCGGGATCTGGACAGATACCTGGGAAGTTTCTTGTTTAGATGAGACGCCATCATATCTATTTCTGGAAGCTCCCACATTTGAACAATCTGAAGAAATACCTCTGGGTGAAGAGACCATTCGCCCGGATGCAACGTTTGGCGACTGAGATAATCCGCTTCCCAATTGTCTATACCTGGGATATGAACCGCAGAGATTAGACAGGAGCTGGATTCCGCCCAAACCAGAATTCGAGATACTTCTTTCATAGCCAGAGGACTGTGAGTCCCTCCTTGATGATTGATGTATGCCACAGTTGTGACATTGTCTGTCTGAAAACAAATGAACGATTCTCTCTTCAGAAGAGGCCAAGACTGAAGAGCTCTGAAAATTGCACGGAGTTCCAAAATATTGATCGGTAATCTCACCTCCTGAGATTCCCAAACTCCTTGTGCCGTCAGAGAACCCCACACAGCTCCCCAACCTGTAAGACTTGCATCTGTTGAAATTACAGTCCAGGTCGGAAGAACAAAAGAAGCCCCCTGAATTAAACGATGGTGATCTGTCCACCACGTTAGAGAGTGTCGTACAATTGGTTTTAAAGATATTAATTGAGATATCTTTGTGTAATCCCTGCACCATTGGTTCAGCATACAGAGCTGAAGAGGTCGCATGTGAAAACGAGCAAAGGGGATCGCGTCCGATGCAGCAGTCATAAGACCTAGAATTTCCATGCATAAGGCTACCGAAGGGAATGATTGTGACTGAAGGTTTCGACAAGCTGAAATCAATTTAGACGTCTCTTGTCTGTCAAAGACAGAGTCATGGACACTGAATCTATCTGGAAACCCAGAAAGGTTACCCTTGTCTGAGGAATCAATGAACTTTTTAGTGAATTGATCCTCCAACCATGATCTTGAAGAAACAACACAAGTCGATTCGTATGAGATTCTGCTAAATGTAAAGACTGAGCAAGTACCAAGATATCGTCCAAATAAGGAAATACCACAATACCCTGTTCTCTGATTACAGACAGAAGGGTACCGAGAACCTTTGTAAAAATTCTTGGAGCTGTAGCTAGGCCAAACGGCAGAGCCACAAACTGGTAATGCTTGTCCAGAAAAGAGAATCTCAGGAACTGATAATGATCTGGATGAATCGGAATATGCAGATATGCATCCTGTAAATCTATTGTGGACATATAATGCCCTTGCTGAACAAAACGCAAGATAGTCCTTACAGTTACCATTTTGAACGTTGGTATCCTTACATAACGATTCAATATTTTTAGATCCAGAACTGGTCTAAAGGAATTCTCCTTCTTTGGTACAATGAAGAGATTCGAATAAAACCCCAGCCCCTGTTCCAGAACTGGAACTGGCATAATTACTCCAGCTAACTCTAGATCTGAAACACATTTCAGAAATGCTTAAAGCTTTCACTGGATTTACTGGGACACGGGAAAGAAAAAATCTCTTTGCAGGAGGTCTTATCTTGAAACCAATTCTGTACCCTTCTGAAACAATGTTCTGAATCCAAAGATTGTGAACAGAATTGATCCAAATTTCTTTGAAAAAACGTAACCTGCCCCCTACCAGCTGAGCTGGAATGAGGGCCACACCTTCATGTGGACTTAGAAGCTGGCTTTGCCTTTCTAGAAGGCTTGGATTTATTCCAGACTGGAGATGGTTTCCAAACTGAAACTGATCCTGAGGATGAAGGATCAGGTTTTTGTTCTTTGTTGAAACGAAAGGAACGAAAACGATTATTAGCCCTGTTTTTACCCTTAGATTTTTTATCCTGTGGTAAAAAAGTTCCTTTCCCACCAGTAACAGTTGAGATAATAAAATCCAACTAAGAACCAAATAATTTGTTACCCTGGAAAGAAATGGAAAGTAGAGTCGATTTAGAAGACATATCAGCATTCCAAGTTTTAAGCCATAAAGCTCTTCTAGCTAAAATAGCTAGAGACATAAACCTGACATCAACTCTGATAATATCAAAAATGGCATCACAGATAAAATTATTAGCATGTTGAAGAAGAATAATAATATTATGAGAATCATGATCTGTTACTTGTTGCGCTAAAGTTTCCAACCAAAAAGTAGAAGCTGCAGCAACATCAGCCAATGATATAGCAGGTCTAAGAAGATTACCTGAACACAGATAAGCTTTTCTTAGAAAGGATTCAATTTTCCTATCTAAAGGATCTTTAAACGAAGTACCATCTGACGTAGGAATAGTAGTACGTTTAGCAAGGGTAGAAATAGCCCCATCGACTTTAGGGATTTTGTCCCAAAATTCTAATCTGTCAGACGGCACAGGATATAATTGCTTAAAACATTTAGAAGGAGTAAATGAATTACCCAAATTATTCCATTCTCTGGAAATTACTTCAGAAATAGCACCAGGAACAGGAAAAACTTCTGGAATAACCACAGGAGATTTAAATACCTTATCTAAACGTTTAGAATTAGTATCAAGAGGACCAGACTCCTCTATTTCTAAAGCAATTAGTACTTCTTTAAGTAAAGAACGAATAAATTCCATTTTAAATAAATATGAAGATTTATCAGCATCAACCTCTGAGACAGAATCCTCTGAACCAGAAGAGTCATTAGAATCAGAATGATGTTCATTTAAAAAATCATCTGTATAAAGAGAAGTTTTAAAAGATTTTTTATGTTTACTAGAAGGAGGAATAACAGACATAGCCTTCTTGATGGATTCAGAAACAAAATCTCTTATGTTATCAGGAACATTCTGAACATTAGATGTTGATGGAACTGCAACAGGTAATGGTACATTACTAAAGGAAATATTATCTGCATTAACAAGTTTGTCATGACAATTAGTACAAACAACAGCTGGAGGAACAGCTACCAAAAGTTTACAGCAGATACACTTAGCTTTGGTAGTTCCAGCACCAGACGATTTTCCTGAAGTATCTTCTGACTCAGATGCAACGTGAGACATCTTGCAATATGTAAGAGAAAAAACAACATGTAAAGCAAAATTGATCAAATTCCTTAAATGACAGTTTCAGGAATGGGAAAAAATGCCAAGGAACAAGCTTCTAGCAACCAGAAGCAAAGAAAAATGAGACTAAAATAATGTTGAGACAAAAGCGACGCCCATATTTTTTTAGCGCCAAATAAGACACCCACATTATTTGGCGCCCAAATGCTTTTGGCGCCAAAATGACACCACGTCCGGAACGCCGACATTTTTGGCGCAAAAGAACGTCAAAAAATGACGTAACTTCCGGCGACACGTATGACGCCGGAAACAGAAAGATTTTTTGCGCCAAAAAAAATCCGCGCCAAAAATGACGCAATAAAATTAAGCATTTTCAGCCCCCGCGAGCCTAACAGCCCACAGGGAAAAAAGTCAAATTTTTAAGGTAAGAAAAATAATTGATTCAAGTGCATTATCCCAAATATGAAACTGACTGTCTGAAAATAAGGAATGTTGAACATCCTGAGTCAAGGCAAATAAATGTTTGAATACATATATTTAGAACTTTATTAAAAAAGTGCCCAACCATAGCTTAGAGTGTCACAGAAAATAAGACTTACTTACCCCAGGACACTCATCTACATGTTTGTAGAAAGCCAAACCAGTACTGAAACGAAAATCAGCAGAGGTAATGGTATATATATATAAGAGTATATCGTCGATCTGAAAAGGGAGGTAAGAGATGAATTTCTACGACCGATAACAAAGAACCTATGAAATAGACCCCGTAGAAGGAGATCACTGCATTCAAATAGGCAATACTCTCCTCACATCCCTCTGACATTCACTGCACGCTGAGAGGAAAACCGGGCTCCAACCTGCTGCGGAGCGCATATCAACGTAGAATCTAGCACAAACTTACTTCACCACCTCCATAGGAGGCAAAGTTTGTAAAACTAATTTGTGGGTGTGGTGAGGGGTGTATTTGTAGGCATTTTGAGGTTTGGGAAACTTTGCCCCTCCTGGTAGGAATGTATATCCCATACGTCACTAGCTCATGGACTCTTGTTAATTACATGAAAGAAAACACATCTACAGGTTATTCTCAGACTAGTGTTTTCTTTGAATGAATCATTCTATCTAGAATTTATTTAGTGTTTAATATCCCTTTAAAGAAATACCCCATGGGTTTTAATGCCTGCACCCTTTTGTCAGGCACAGGGTACTGCCACAGTTGGGAACAAAGGTCAACCGCTGTCAGACACAGGGGTCAGCCAGCATCGGGCATAAAAGTTTGTCAGTGTCAGACACAGAGGTCTGGCATTGTCCGGAACACGTTCAGCCAGCTCCTGACACAGGGTCAGTCAGCACCTGGCAAGCGGTCAGTCCACTTTAGATATAGGGATCTGGCACTGTCAGGCACACATTCATCCAGCACAGGAGTATCAGGCACATAACATATCTGCCAATGTCAGGCTCAGGGCCTGGCAGATTAAAAGAGGTCTTGTAATATAAAACACCCGGTTTATTAAAGAAATACCCCAAGTGTGTTAATGCCAACATCTATGAGAACTACATACAGATTTATCCAAAGGAAACTTTGACAGGGAGCCAGTCCCTTGGTACAAGTCCAGTGTGAGCTGCTCCAGACTCACCTTCTCCTGCAAGAAGTGTCCCAGGTACCTCTGCAGCAGATACCTGCATACCCTCTTCTTAATAGATTCTGAGAAGGGCCAAGGCATGGCTGACACTAAAAAATGCCACACTCAGTCACTTTACAGTCCCCATTAAGCCTGTCAGAAGCACACGAAAGACCTAGTCATGCCTACAAGCCATTATAGTCAGCCTTTTCACATCAACCCAGGCAACCATATCTGGTCCAGTACGCAGCATGTACAGTAATAGCAACGGTCGCTGCCCATAGCACAGGGCTCCCTGTAGCAGCCCAAATCCTCTTACTGCTGACACCGGTCTACTCAGGTTGTTTCTTGCTGGCGATACCTCCCTTTCACTATCCCTCCGGTGTTGCGCGGCCTGACATTCTGCCTGCGCTGCACCAGGAGGGAATGTTAGCTGCCGCGCACCTTAGAGGGAACATTGCCCATGGCCTCTTGTTTGTCTATAGAGTTCAGAAAAAGCACACCCACACACATACTATTTATACAACATTGTTTATTAATGATAATATAATTTATTTACCAAATTTTATTGCAGTATCATGTCATGATATATAGATGAAACAATGATATTGTTTGAATTGGGTGCGTCTGCTTAATAAATTATTATATAATATGCATGAGTTTCTCACTGAAAAATTACCTACAGTGGGGCTTTAATGTGAGCAGCATCTAAACACTACAAAACAGCTCAGCACAGCGGTGGAATGGCTCAGCTGTTAAAGGGTTAATAGCAGCTTCTTGTGAATGTCCATTACACTGATGCAGTCATACTGACTTTAGTTTCACTGTATTATCATTCAGGGTTTAATCCTCCAAGCTTTCTGTCATAGTTTTCTATGCAGCAGTCTAACGTGGGAGTTTTCATGTCATTTCTGCTTATTGCAAGTACTATATGGTGCAATACATACTGGAAATGGTCACTAAGTCTTCTGTTACTGAAGAGTTGCAAGTAATGTTGTAAATCACAGGCCTCAGACAAAGCGGTTTTTCCACTAATTCTGTTCTTTTAGACATTTTATACTGGGAGTTAAAGCATAGGTGACACTAGTACTCATGCTCTACATAATACAAACCAAATAATGTATTGTACAACAAGTCAATATAAAACATAGTAAACAATACGTACATTTGAATAGACATGACATGTGGCATAAGTAATTTATATATGAATTCATTTAACCTGTTTACATATATTAATTCCTCTTTACTATTTTAATAGTATGGGGGAAAAAACTATTCAGAAAACGGTTTGTCCGAATTCATAAATCTCTCAAACTTGGCCTAGGATAAAATGATAAAAGATTAAAAAAACACAATGGCCAGGGTGAGATGAATCAGATTAAAAATGTCTGACTCTCTTATTCATCCTTGAAAAGTAAATGACCTTAAGACACCCAATCATTTTTTTTTAGAAGTTCTCACAATTCTGTGTAGTTTCTCCTTTAAAGATAATGTAACAGAGCTTTACTAGGTTAAAATAGAGGATAATAAAAACTGATTCGATGTAACTGAAAAAAGAAAAGTTAACAGTTTTTGATATAGACCAAATTTTTTACCTTTTGCCTTAAATACAAATGTTGTTGAGACTTTTTTATAAAAGTAAAAATATTAACGTCCCGTTTCAAATATTGAGCTATTGTGCCAAAGAATTCTCCGTCTACTATTCAATTTCAGAAAAGAAGGTGATGGAGACTTTTTTTTTTTTTAAAATCAGTTACCATCTCTTTGGTTTTATAAACATTTAATTCTAAATTGTTTACTTCACTTGTGTTTACATAAAAAACACAATTTATGCTTACCTGATAAATTTATTTCTCTTGTGGTGTATCCAGTCCACGGATCATCCATTACTTGTGGGATATTCTCATTCCCAACAGGAAGTTGCAAGAGGACACCCACAGCAGAGCTTTAATATAGCTCCTCCCCTAACTGTCATAGCCAGTCATTCGACCGAAAACAAGCAGAGAAAGGAGGAACCATAGGGTGCAGTGGTTACTGTAGTTTAAATTTAAAAATTACCTGCCTTAAAATGACAGGGCGGGCCGTGGACTGGATACACCACAAGAGAAATAAATTTATCAGGTAAGCATAAATTGTGTTTTCTCTTGTAAGGTGTATCCAGTCCACGGATCATCCATTAGTTGTGGGATACAAATACCAAAGCTAAAATACACGGATGAAGGGAGGGACAAGGCAGGAACTTAAATGGAAGGAACCACTGCCTGAAAGACCTTTCTCCCAAATATAGCCTCCGAAGAAGCAAAAGTATCAAATTTGTAAAATTTTGAAAAAATATGAAGCGAAGACCAAGTCGTCGCCTTGCAAATCTGATCAAAAGAAGCGTCATTTTTAAAGGCCCAAGTGGAAGCCACAGCTCTAGTGGAATGAGCTGTAATCCTTTCAGGAGGTTGCTGTCCAGCAGTCTCATAGGCTAAGCGGATTAAGCTTCTTAGTCAAAAAGAAAAAGAGGTTGCAGAAGCCTTTTGACCTCTCCTCTGTCCAGAGTAGACAACAAACAAAGCAGATGTTTGACGAAAATCTTTAGTAGCTTGTAAGTAAAACTTTAAAGCACGGACCACGTCCAAATTGTGTAACACAAGGATGGAACAACAATCTCTTGATTTATATTCTTGTTAGATACCACCTTAGGTAAGAACCCAGGTTTGGTACGCAGGACTACCTTATCCGTATGAAAAATCAGATAAGGAGAATCACATTGTAAGGCAGATAGCTCAGAGACTCAACGAGCCGAGGAAATAGCTACCAAAAAAAGAACTTTCCAAGATAAAAGCTTGATATCTATGGAATGAAGAGGTTCAAACGGAACTCCTTAAAGAACCTTAAGAACCAAGTTTAAGCTCCATGGTGGAGCAACAGGTTTAAACACAGGCTTGATTCTAACTAAAGCCTGACAAAATGCCTGAACGTCTGGAACATCTGCCAGACGCTTAACTAGCTGACAATCCTTTTTCCAAACCTTCTTGGAGAAAAGACAATATCCTAGCAATCCTGACCTTACTCCATGAGTAACCTTTGGATTCACAACAATAAAGATATCTACGCCATACCTTATGGTAAATTTTCCTGGTGACAGGCTTTCGTGCCTGTCTTAAAGTATCAATAACTGACTCGGAGAAGCCACGCTTTGATAAAATCAAGCTTTCAATCTGCAGGCAGTCAGCCTCAGAGAAATTAAATTTGGATGGTTGAAAGGACCCTGAAGTAGAAGGTCCTGTTTCAGAGGTAGAGACCATGGTGGAAAGGATGACATGTCCACTAGATCTGCATACCAGGTCCTGCATGGCCATGCAGGTGCTATCAGAATCACCGATGCTCTCTCCTGCTTGATCTTGGCAATCAGTCGAGGGAGCAGAGGAAACGGTGGAAACACATAAGCCAGGTTGAAAGACCAGGGCGCTGCTAGAGCATCTATCAGTGTCGCCTTGGGATCCCTGGACCTGGATCCGTAACACGGAAGCTTGGCGTTCTGGCGAGATGCCATGAGATCAAGTTCTGGTTTGCCCCAACGATGAATCAGTTGTGCAAATGCCTCCGGATGGAGTTCCCACTCTCCCGGATGAAAAGTCTGACGACTTAGAAAATCCGCCTCCCAGTGCTCTATTCCTGGGATATGGATAGCTGATAGGTGGCAAGAGTGAATCTCTGCCCAGCGAATTATTTTTGAAACTTCTAACATCTCTAGGGAACTTTTCGTTCCCCCTTGATGGTTGATGTAAGCTACAGTCGTGATGTTGTCCGACTGAAATCTGATGTACCTCAGAGTTGCTAACTGAGGCCAAGCCTGAAGAGCCTTGAATATTGCTCTTAGTTCCAGAATATTTAATGGAAGGAGAGACTCCTCCTGAGTCCACGATCCCTGAGCCTTCAGGGAGTTCCAGACTGCACCCCAACCTAGAAGGCTGGCATCTGTCGTAACAATTGTCCAATCTGGCCTGCGAAAGGTCATACCTTTGGACAGATGGACCCGAGATAGCCACCAGAGAAGAGAATCCCTGGTCTCTTGGTCCAGATTCAGTTGAGGGGACAAATCTGTGTAATCCCCGCTCCACTGACTGAGCATGCATAGTTGCAGCGGTCTGAGATGTAAGCGTGCAAGCGGCACTATGTCCATTGCCGCTACCATTAAGCCGATTACTTCCATACACTGAACCACCGAAGGGCGCGGAATGGAATGAAGAACCCGGCAGGAATTTAGAAGCTTTGATAACCTGGACTCCGTCAGGTTAATTTTCATTTCTACAGAATCTATCAGAGTCCCTAGAAAGGAAACTCTTGTGAGTGGGGATAGAGAACTCTTTTCCTCGTTCACTTTCCACCCATGCGACCACAGAAATGCCAGTACTACGTCCGTATGAGACTTGGCAATATGGAAGTTTGACGCCTGTATCAGGATGTCGTCTAAATAAGGGGCTACTGCTATGCCCCGCGGCCTTAGGACCGCCATAAGTGACCCTAGAACCTTTGTAAAGATTCTTGGGGCTGTAGCTAATCCAAAGGGAAGAGCTACAACTTGTAATGCCTGTCTTAAAAGGCAAACCTGAGAAACCGATGATGATCTTTGTGTATCGGAATGTGAAGATAAGCATCCTTTAGATCCACTGTAGTCATATATTGACCCTCCTGGATCAGTGGTAGGATGGTACAAATAGTTTCCATCTTGAACGACGGAACTCTGAGGAATTTGTTTAAGATCTTTAGATCCAAAATTGTTCTGAAGGTTCCCTCTTTTTTGGGAACCACAAACAGATTTGAGTAAAAACCCTGTCCCTGTTCCTCCTTTGGAACTGGATGGATCACTCCCATAACTAGGAGGACTTGTACACAGTGTAAGAATGCCTCTCTCTTTATCTGGTGTGCAGATAATTGTGAAAGGTGAAATCTCCCTTTTGGGGGGGAAGCTTTGAAGTCCAGAATATATCCCTGGGATATAATTTCCAACGCCCAGGGATCCTGAACATCTCTTGCCCACGCCTGGGCAAAGAGTGAAAGTCTGCCCCCTACTAGATCCGTTCCCGGATAGGGGGCCGTTCCTTCATGCTGTCTTAGAGGCAGCAGCAGGCTTTTTTACCTGCTTACCTTTTTTCCATGTCAGGTTTGGTCTCCAGACGGTCTTGGATTTAGCAAAAGTTCCCTCTTGTTTATTATTAGAGGAAGTTGATGCCGCACCTGCCTTGAAGTTTTGAAAGGCACGAAAATTAGACTGTTTGGCCCTAGATTTGGACCAGTCCTGAGGAAGGGCATGACCTTTTCCTCCAGTGATATCAGCAATAATCTCCTTCAACCAGGCCGAATAGGGTCTGCCCCTTGAAGGGAATGTTAAGTAGCTTAGATTTTGAAGTCACGTCAGCTGACCATGATCTAAGCCATAGCGCTCTGTGCGCCTGTATAGCAAAACCAGAATTCTTAGCCGTTAGTTTAGTCAAATGAACAATGGCATCAGAATAAAAGAATTGGCTAGCTTAAGTGCTCTAAGTTTGCCAAGTATGTCATCCAATGGAGTCGCTACCTGTAAAGCCTCTTCCAGAGACTCAAACCAGTACGCCGCAGCAGCAGTGACAGGGGCAATGCATGCAAGGGGCTGTAGGATAAAACCTTGTTGAATAAATATTTTCTTAAGGTAACCTCTAATTTTTTATCCATTGGATCTAAAAAAAAAAAAAAGCACAACTGTCCTCGACAGGGATAGTAGTACGCTTTACTAGAATAGAAACTGCTCCCTCCACCTTAGGGACTGTCTGCCATAAGTCCCATGTGGTGGCGTCTATTGGAAACATTTTTCTAAAAATAGGAGGGGAAGAGAACGGCACACCTGGTCTATCCCATTCCTTATTAATAATTTCTGTAAACCTTTTAGGTATTTGGAAAAACATCAGTACACACCAGCACTGCAAAGTATTTATCCAGTCTACACAATTTCTCTGGCACTGCAATGGTATCACAGTCATTCAGAGCAGATAAACCTCCCTAAGCAACACGCGGAGGTGTTCAAGCTTAAATTTAAATGTAGAAATATTAGAATCAGGTATCTTTCCTGAGTCATTAACATCACCCACTGACTGAAGCTCTCTTTCCTCAGCTTCTGCATATTGTGAGGCAGTATCAGACATGGTTCTTAAAGCGTCAGTATGCTATGCATTTTGTCTCACCCCAGAGCTATCTCGCTTACCTCTAAGTTCAGGTAGTCTGGCTAATACCGCTGACAGTGTATTATCCATGACTGCCGCCATGTCTTGTAAAGTAAATGCTATGGGCGCCCTAGATGTACTTGGCGCCATTTGAGCGTGAGTCCCTTAAGCGGGAGTCAAAGGGTCTGACACGTGGGGAAAGTTAGTCGGCATAACTTCCCCTCGTCAGATTCCTCTGGTGATACATTTTTTAAAGACAGAAAATTATCTTTATTGCATAAAATGAAATCAGTACATTTGGTACACATTCTAAGAGGGGGTTCCACCATGGCTTTTAAACATAATAAACAAGGAGTTTCTTCTATGTCAGACATGTTTATACAGAATAGCAATGAGACTAGCAAGCTTGGAAAACACTTTAAATCAAGTTAACAAGCAAATATAAAAAATCGTACTGTGTCTTTAAGAGAAACAAATTTTGTCAGAATTTGAAAAACAGTGAAAAAATGCAGTAAATCAAACGAAATTTTTACAGTGTGTATAATAGGCTAACAGAGCACTGCACCCACTTGCAAATAGATGATTAACCCCTTAGTTCAAAAAACAGATAAAAAAAAAATGAAATAGACGTTTTTTAACAGTCACAACCAACTGCCACAGCAAGCTGTGGCCCTACCTTCCCCAGTAAACAACTTTGGAAAGCCTTTGGGCCCTTTAGAGATGTCCTATAGCATTCAGAGGGCCTTTGAGGGAAGCTGGATGTCACAGTTTGTAATTTTAACTGCACCAACTGTAACTTTTATACTACAACAGTGGAAATTGTTTCTAGTCAAAATTTAAGCCAGCCATGTGGAAAAAACTAGGCCCCAATAAAGTTTTATCACCAAAGCATATATAAAAACGATTAAACATGCCAGCAAACGTTTTATATTGTAAATATCATAAGGGTATTACCCCTGGGAGTAAGCATGATACCAGTCGTTATTAAATCACTGTATTCAGGCTTAATTTACATTAATCCGGTATCAGCAGCATTTTCTAGTGTTTTCCATCTCTAGAAAAAATTATAACTGCACATACCTGATAGCAGAATAAACTGCACGCCATTCTCTCGCTGAAGTTACCTCATCTGTGTAATCCCCTCAGACATATGTGAGAATAGCAATGGATCTTAGTTACAACCTGCTAAGATCATAGAAACCTCAGGCAGATTCTTCTTCTATTTACTGCCTGAGATAAAATAGCACAACTCCGGTACTATTTAAAAATAACAAACTTTTGATTGAAGAAAATAAAATAGCTATATTTAACCACTCTCTCCTACAACGTCCTTGCTTGTTGAGAGTTGCAAGAGAATGACTAGCTATGACAGTTAGGGGAGGAGCTATATTACAGCTCTGCTGTGGGTGTCCTCTTGCAACTTCCTGTTGGGAATGAGAATATCCCACAAGTAATGGATGATCCGTGAACTGGATACACCTTACAAGAGAAATCTTATATTTCACTATTTTTTTTTTAAAAATTCTTGTTTACACACCCCTCCCAAGTAACTACATAGTTTAAGTGTTGCTTCTGTGCTATTTAAGATGAGGAAGTAGCTGGTGAGCAATAAATGCAATATATGTGTACGCTCTAGTTACTAACTGTATCCTCATCTGAAAGAAAATGGGGTAATTCCATGCGTGCAACTCTGACTACTCTATGGAATTAGCTTAACAAATAGTAAGAGAAGTGCTTTGAGATTTGTTTAAAAATAAAGATCTAGATTACAAATGGAGCTCAAAAATTTTAGCGCTATCGATCACTAACACCACTCAAATTAAACCAATAGTGCTCCTATTCTTACAAGTGAAAAGTAAATAAAAACATAATTTAGATATATGCATTTACCTAATAAATGCATATATCTTTCATTGTGGTGTGAGTCCATGAGCCATTACTCCTGGGCATTCAAATCCTGGCCACTAGGAGGAGGCAGGGAATCCCGAAACTCCAAGATTAATAAATCCCTCCACCTCTCTGGTGTGTTAGTCTAATGTATAGCCAACCAAGGAGAAGTAGAAAGGTAGGTAAGGAAAAAGCAGGGAAAATAAAGTGCAAACTACAACTGCCACCAGAAAAAAATTAATCATATAAAATTGAAAAATAGGCAGGTCTGATGGACTCTCACCACCATGAAACAAATTAATTTATCAGGTAAGAATAAATTATGTTTTCTTTTATAAAGGTGGTTACTCATGGGAACTAATATCCAATATGTGGGGCCTGATTTACCATTGCCCTCAATCAATCTGCCCCATCTCATACGATTGACAATCCCTGCTAGCGGTTAAGCAGTTCACCAGAACTGCTTGTGCAATGATAAATGCAGACAGCATATGCTGTCGGCATATATCGATGTCTGGCGGGCCCGTGGAGTCAAAAAGTAATTTGGGTGGGACAAAACATTTTTTTGAAAAGCAGATAACTAATTTCCAGACACTGCTATCTGGAGAACTTTCCTAACAAAAAATCCTTCAGAAGAAGCAAAAACAACAACATAGTAAAATTGATAAAAGGTATGTAAGGAGGACCATGTTGCTGCTTTGCACATTTGTTCAACAGAAGTCTTATTTAAAAAAAACAAGCAATGGAAACTGATCTGGAAGAATTAATTGAAATGTGCTTTAGGGGAGACTATCCCCCCTCATGTAAGCCTCGTGAATCAAGCTAAACAAACGGCTGAGACTCGTTGGCTTCGCATAGATAGTTTTCTTTGGCGGCTCTGTGCTTGATCTCAGGGGAGATTCCTCCACTAAGGACTTTCAACTTACTTTGGCCGTATCCAGATGTTTGGCAAGACCACCTTTGGCAATCCTTTGTGTGCACATTTCCCTTATGCTGACGACACTGCGTGATGCATTTACGTCTAGATGAACGTGTTTTATCTTATGTCTTGTGAGTAGCCACCTTATGCTTAGGTGCCTCAATAAATTGTTTTAACTCTGCACATAGATCCTGTACTGCGTTTCTCTTGTCTTTTATCCCTGTAGTTCTCTTTTTGAATGCCGTTTAGAACATTTGTGGCGAGAAGCAGCAGAATCACAGGGATTTAATGGACTCAATTGTCTAATCCACACCTACCTGGTATATATCCCATTGAACTAAAGAATCTAACGGACCTATGTAACAACCTCCATATATAAATTGAGGACGGTATTAGCTTAATGTTTTAATACTTGAGTCTTTTCTGGCTCACATTTCTATATTTGTGGTTTTAACAGGTAGCTCTATGTGTTAGTTTATTCATTCTAGTACTTAATTATTCTTTTGAACAATCTTTTGCTGATTAAAGTACTTGATAGAGTTTTGCAACCAAGTTTAGTTGCTCTCTTACCCCTAGCTCCTGCACGGTTACTGTGTTTAATTTGCAGTATCTCAGTAATGGTTTGTGGTGAGTTAAGCTTTCAGCAATTGATTCCAACCTGTTATATCTTGAGAGCACAGTATTCCAACTGTCGCTGGAAAAGACTCGGGCGTGGCCAGGAATACGGTTTACTTCTTGTTACATAATGGCTCATGGACTCTTACCATCTTTATGAAATAAAAGAAACACATTTTAATGAGTGAACAACAAATCTATTTAAACTTTCTATTTTTAAAATAAAAAGTGGTGTTCATATTGTTTTAATGTGGTATGTGTGTGTGAAAAGTTGTTTAAAAATGTATGCTCTATATGTATCATGATAGAAAAGTGTAGAGTTTTATTTCCCTTTAAAAAGACAATCCCAAGATAGGCAACCTACTTCCTCTGTAGTTTAATCTAATCCAGAATACCCCCAAGAGACCATCCTCTCTATTAACTTACTAGCATGCTTAGTGATATGCATCTTCTGACATGCAATTACATTTTAATCTTATAAATTTCCCTTTTGGGATAGCTTTTAGAAGATTTGAAGAATGACCAGAATTAGCCCATTATAACATGTTACCAGCGAAAGGCTTCCTGTAGCTCGCTATCTCACAGTTTAAATGAAAATTAATTCTAAATCCAAAAATACAATTATCTCCTTATCCATTACTACATTAAACCGTTTTACCATCAAGGTAATTACAAAGTGTAATAGCCTTTTCCATCCTCGCTAAATAAATACCAAAAATATGCATAAAAATAAAGCTGATCAGAAAAGTTATTATTACTTGCTCAGATATGGGGCAGCTCCCAATACTAACAGAGAGGTAAGTGTATTCAGTGAATAATGAAGACTTTATAGCTTTAGCCCTCTGTCAAATAAAAAATATACATGAATCAACAAAAAATAATTTGCAACTAGATATTTTAATACTTTTTTTATTTTAACACATAGGTACAGAATCCTACACTTAATTGATTCTGGAAGATAAATTGATGCCATGTATAGAACCTTAAAGTGTTTGATTAAAACATTTACCAAAAAAATCAGATTCTGTTGTATAGAAAAAAAAGCAAAAGTTATTTAATTCTGGCAGAATTCATTGGAAGATTTTCTGCTTTAAAGGACCAGTCAACACAGTAGATTTGCATAATCAACAATTGCAAGATAACAAGACAATGCAATAGCACTGAATTTCAAATGAATAGTAGATTTTTTTTTTTCTGACAATTTTTAGTTATGTCTATTTCCACTCCCCCTGTACCCTGTGACAGCCACCAGCCAATCACAAATGCATATACACTTATTCTGTGAATTCTTGCACATGCTCAGTAGGAGCTGGTTACTCAAAAAGTTTAAATATAAAAAGACTGTGCACTTTTTTTTAATGGAAGTAAATTGGAGAGTTGTTTAAAATTGCATGCTCCATCTAAATCATGAACGTTTAATTTTGACTTGAGGGTCCCTTTAAGCTATAGTTTTCAAAGGGTGTAAGACTTCATGAATAAAACAATATATGAATTTTGTTGTTGTTGTTTGAGACATTTTCCCATCAAGAAAAATCTTCATACATTCTAGTAAATAACACTGATATATACTATAATTGCGTTAGTAATGTCCTTTGCTGACGGCAGTTGCGCACGCATCCTCAATGGAATCTTGGCAGCGCGAGGACAAGATAATTCACCTGGATGCAGTAAAGCTGCATCCCGGTAAATTCCGAAAATGGCAGGGTGGTGATAGAATCCACCGAAGGTGGATTCTTTCACCACCCGGCCCTTTTCGGAATCCACCGGGATGCAGCGTAAGATGCATCAGGTGGATGCAGTGAAGGCAAACAGAGAATTACAAAAGCAACACCTAATTGCCCACATTAAACTATTTAAAAAAAAAAAATAACCGCATGCACCAAGTATTAAAAAAACATAATTTATGCTTACCTGATAAATGTATTTCTCTTGTAGTGTGTTCAGTCCACGGGTCATCCATTACTTATGGGATATATTCTCCTTCCCAACAGGAAGTTGCAAGAGGATCACCCAAGCAGAGCTGCTATATAGCTCCTCCCCCCACATGTCATATCCAGTCATTCGACCGAAACAAGACGAGAAAGGAGAAACTATAGGGTGCAGTGGTGACTGGAGTTATAATTTAAAATTTAGAACCTGCCTCAAAAAGACAGGGCGGGCCATGGACTGAACACACTACAAGAGAAATAAATTTATCAGGTAAGCATAAATTATGTTTTCTCTTGTTAAGTGTGTTCAGTCCACGGGTCATCCATTACTTATGGGATACCAATACCAAAGCTAAAGTACACAGATGATGGGAGGGACAAGGCAGGAACATTAAACAGAAGGAACCACTGCCTGTAGAACCTTTCTCCCAAAAACAGCCTCCGAAGAAGCAAAAGTGTCAAATTTGTAAAATTTGGAAAAAGTATGAAGTGAAGACCAAGTTGCAGCCTTGCAAATCTGTTCAACAGAGGCCTCATTCTTAAAGGCCCAGGTGGAAGCCACAGCTCTAGTGGAATGAGCTGTAATTTTTTCAGGAGGTTGCTGTCCAGCAGTCTCATAGGCTAAGCGAATTATGCTACGAAGCCAAAAAGAGAGAGAGGTAGCCAAAGCCTTTTGACCTCTCCTCTGTCCAGAGTAAACGACAAACAGAGAAGAAGTTTGTCGAAAATCTTTAGTTGCCTGTAAGTAGAACTTCAGGGCACGGACCACGTCTAGATTATGCAAAAGACGTTCCTTCTTTGAAGAAGGATTAGGGCATAACGATGGAACAACAATCTCTTGATTGATATTCCTGTTAGAAACCACCTTAGGTAAAAACCCAGGTTTAGTACGCAGGACTACCTTGTCTGAATGAAAGATCAGATAAGGAGAATCACAATGTAAGGCAGATAACTCAGAGACTCTTCGAGCCGAGGAAATAGCCATCAAAAACAGAACTTTCCAAGATAAAAGCTTAATATCAATGGAATGAAGGGGTTCAAACGGAACACCCTGAAGAACTTTAAGAACCAAGTTTAAGCTCCACGGAGGAGCAACAGTTTTAAACACAGGCTTAATCCTAGCCAAAGCCTGACAAAAAGCCTGGACGTCTGGATTCTCTGCCAGACGCTTGTGTAAAAGAATAGACTGAGCAGAAATCTGTCCCTTTAGTGAACTAGCGGATAAGCCCTTTTCTAAACCCTCTTGTAGAAAAGACAATATCCTAGGAATCCTAACCTTACTCCATGAGTAACTCTTGGATTCACACCAATATAAATATTTACGCCATATCTTGTGGTAAATTTTTCTGGTAACAGGTTTCCGAGCCTGTATTAATGTATCAATAACCGAATCCGAAAACCCACGCTTTGATAGAATCAAGCGTTCAATTTCCAAGCAGTCAGCCTCAGAGAAATTAGGTTTGGATGGTTGAAAGGACCCTGAATTAGAAGGTCCTGCCTCAGGGGTAGAGACCATGGTGGACAGGACGACATGTCCACTAGGTCTGCATACCAGGTCCTGCGTGGCCACGCAGGCGCTATCAGAATCACTGATGCTCTCTCCTGTTTGATCCTGGCAATCAGTCGAGGTAGCAACGGAAAAGGTGGAAACACATAAGCTATGTTGAAAACCCAAGGGGCTGCTAGTGCATCTACCAGCACCGCACCCGGGTCCCTGGACCTGGATCCGTAACAAGGAAGCTTGGTGTTCTGGCGAGATGCCATGAGATCCAGATCCGGTTTGCCCCAACGATGAATCAGTTGAGCAAATACCTCCGGGTGGAGTTCCCACTCCCCCGGATGAAAGGTCTGGCGACTTAGAAAATCCGCCTCCCAGTTCTCCACGCCTGGGATGTAGATCGCTGACAGGTGGCAAGAGTGAGACTCTGCCCAGCGAATTATCTTCGAGACTTCCAACATCGCTAGGGAACTCCTGGTTCCCCCTTGATGATTGATGTAAGCCACAGTCGTGATGTTGTCCGACTGAAATCTGATGAACCTCAGTGTTGCTAACTGAGGCCAAGCTAGAAGAGCATTGAATATTGCTCTTAATTCTAGAATGTTTATCGGGAGGAGTATCTCCTCCTGAGTCCACAATCCCTGAGCCTTCAGGGAGTTCCAGACTGCTCCCCAGCCTAGTAGGCTGGCATCTGTTGTTACAATCGTCCAATCTGGTCTGCGAAAAGTCATTCCTTTGGACAGATGAACCCGTGACAACCACCAGAGAAGAGAATCTCTGGTCTCCTGGTCCAGATTTAGCAAAGGGGACAGATCTGAGTAATCCCCGTTCCATTGACATAGCATGCATAGTTGCAGCGGTCTGAGATGTAGGCGCGCAAATGGCACTATGTCCATTGCCGCGACCATTAAGCCAATTACTTCCATGCACTGAGCTACTGATGGGCTTGGAATGGAGTGAAGGACACAGCAAGCAGTGAGAATCTTTGATAACCTGGACTCCGTCAGGTAAATCTTCATCTCTACAGAATCTATAAGAGTCCCTAGAAAAGGGACCCTTGTGAGTGGTACCAGAGAACTCTTTTCCACGTTCACTTTCCACCCATGCGACCTCAGAAATGCTAGAACTATCTCTGTATGAGACTTTGCATTTTGAAAACTTGACGCTTGTATCAGAATGTCATCTAGGTACGGAGCCACCGCTATGCCTCGTGGTCTTAGTACCGCCAGAAGTGAGCCCAGAACCTTTGTAAAAATTCTCGGGGCCGTAGCTAACCCAAAGGGAAGAGCTACAAACTGGTAATGCCTGTCTAGAAAGGCAAACCTTAGGTACCGATAATGATCTTTGTGAATCGGTATGTGAAGGTAGGCATCCTTTAAGTCCACTGTGGTCATATATTGACCCTCTTGGATCATGGGTAGGATGGTCCGAATGGTTTCCATCTTGAACGATGGAACCCTTAGGAATTTGTTTAAGATTTTTAAGTCTAAGATTGGTCTGAAGGTTCCCTCTTTCTTGGGAACCACAAACAGATTTGAATAAAACCCTTGCCCCTGTTCCGTTCGCGGAACTGGGTGGATCACTCCCATCACTAAGAGGTCTTGTACACATTGTAGAAATGCCTCTTTCTTTACTAGGTTTGTTGATAACCTTGACAGATGAAACCTCCCTTGTGGAGGAGAAGTTTTGAAATCCAGAAGGTATCCCTGAGATATAATCTCCAACGTCCAGGGATCCTGTACATCTCTTGCCCAAGCCTGGGCGAAGAGAGAAAGTCTGCCCCCCACTAGATCCGTCTCCGGAAAGGGGGCCCTGTCTTCATGCTGTCTTAGGGGCGGAAGTAGGCTTTCTGGCCTGCTTGCCCTTGTTCCATGACTGGTTGCCTTTCCAACCCTGTCTGTAACGAGCAGTAGTTCCTTCCTGTTTTGGAGCAGAGGAAGTTGATACTGCTCCTGCCTTGAAATTACGAAAGGCACGAAAATTAGACTGTTTGGCCTTTGATTTGGCCCTGTCCTGAGGAAGGGTGTGGCCCTTACCTCCAGTAATGTCAGCAATAATTTCCTTCAAGCCGGGCCCGAATAAGGTCTGCCCTTTGAAAGGAATGTTTAGTAGTTTAGACTTAGAAGTTACATCTGCTGACCAGGATTTAAGCCATAGCGCTCTGCGCGCCTGTATGGCGAATCCGGAATTCTTAGCCGTAAGTTTGGTTAAATGCACTACGGCATCCGAAACAAACGCATTAGCCAGCTTAAGGGTTCTAATCTTGCTCAAAGATTCATCCAATGGTGCTGTGCGAATCGCCTCTTCCAGAGACTCAAACCAGAATGCCGCTGCAGCAGTGACAGGCGCAATGCATGCAAGAGGCTGTAATATAAAACCTTGTTGAACAAACATTTTCTTAAGGTAACCCTCTAATTTTTTATCCATTGGATCTGAGAAAGCACAGCTATCCTCCACCGGGATAGTGGTATGCTTGGCTAAAGTAGAAACTGCTCCCTCCACCTTAGGGACCGTCTGCCATAAGTCTCGTGTGGTGGCGTCTATAGGGAACATTTTTCTAAATATCGGAGGAGGGGAAAAAGGCACACCGGGTCTATCCCACTCCTTGCTAATAATCTCTGTAAGCCTCTTTGGTATAGGAAAAACGTCAGTACACACCGGTACCGCATAGTATTTATCCAGCCTACATAATTTCTCTGGGATTGCCACCATGTCACAATCATTCAGAGCCGCTAACACCTCCCCTAGCAACACGCGGAGGTTCTCAAGCTTAAATTTAAAATTTGACATTTCTGAATCCGGTCTCCCCGAATCAGAACCGTCACCCACAGAATGAAGCTCTCCGCCCTCATGTTCTGCAAATTGTGACGCAGTATCAGACATGGCTCTCGTGTCATCGGCGTGCTCTGTCCTTAACCCAGAGTTGTCGCGCTTGCCTCTTAACTCGGGCATATTGTATAATACTTCTTTCATAACATTAGCCATATCATGTAAAGTGATTTGTAAGGGCCTTGATGTACTTGGCGCCTCAATCTTACGCACCTCCCGAGCGGGAGACGAAGGTACTGACACGTGAGGAGAGTTAGACGGCATAACTTCCCCCTCGTTGTCTGGTGATAATTTCTTTATCGGTACAGATTGACTTTTATTCAAAGTAATATCAATACAATTGGTACACATATTTCTATTGGGCTCCACATCGGCTTTTAAACATAATGAACAAGCAGATTCCTCTGTATCAGACATGTTTAAACAGACTAGCAATGAAGCTAGCAAGCTTGGAAATTACTTTCAATAAGTTTACAAGCAATATAAAAAACGCTGCAGCGCTTTTTTTTTTTTTTTTTTTAAAAACACAGTTGAATAACAAAGAACTAATTCAGTTATAGTCAACAATTCTTTAAATGTATTAATTAGCAGAGGATTGCACCCATTAGCAAAAGGATGATTAACCCCTCAGTACCCAAAAACGGATATTAAATTAAGATTTAACGCTTTTATCACAGTCAAACACACTGTCACAGGTCTGCTGTGACTGATTACCTCCCTCAAAAACGACTTTTGAAGATCCCTGAGCTCTCTGGAGACGTCCTGGATCAAAGAGGAAGAAGCAGGAAGACTGTGCTAGAATTCTAACTGCGCAACAAGGCGCTAAAAAAAAAGGTCCCTCCCACTCCTATTACAACAGTGGGAGACCTGATATAACGGTTTCTATGCAGAAATATACGTTAGCCATGTGGAAAAAAATCATGCCCAAAAAGATTTATCACCAAAGTACCTCACAAAACGATTAACATGCCAGTAAAGGTTTAAAAAAACAACATTTCAGATGCTGTGTAAAGTTATTACTAAGCCTGCTACCAGTCGCTTCTACTGCAGTTAAGGCTCACACATTATATCAGTATTAACAGTATTTTTTCAGTCAAATTCTAGTCCCTAGAAAATAACTCTACTGTGCATACATTTATCAGCCTGATACCAGTCACTACTACTGCATTTAAGGCTGTACTTACATCATACGGGTAACAGCAGTGTTTTCTTAGTCAATTCCATTCCCAGAAAATATTGTACTGCACATACCTCATTTGTGGGAGACCCCGCATGCTATTCCCATTTTCTGAAGTTACCCCACTCCTCAGAATGTCGAGAACAGCCAGTGGATCTTAGTTACGCCTGCTAAGATCATAGAAAACGCAGGCAGGTTCTTCTTCCAAATACTGCCTGATATAGAAAAAACAACACACTCCGGTGCCATTTAAAATAACAAACTTTTGATTGAAGAATAATTAAGTAAAAACTCCAACTCCTCTCGTGACCTCCTTCTTTGTTGAGGGTTGCAAGAGAATGACTGGATATGACATGTGGGGGGAGGAGCTATATAGCAGCTCTGCTTGGGTGATCCTCTTGCAACTTCCTGTTGGGAAGGAGAATATATCCCATAAGTAATGGATGACCCGTGGACTGAACACACTTAACAAGAGAAAAAGACTGCCCGCACGAAATATAACAACAATAAAATCCTACACAAAGTATTAACTCCTAAACCGCAAAATCCCTACATCGCAATAAATCTATATTCCCTATTAAACCCTAAACCGCAAAATCCCTACATCATAATAAACCTATTTACCCTATTAAACCCTAAACCACAAAATTCTTACATCACAATAAACCTATTTTACTTATTATACACAAAACTGCAAAGGAAGAAAGTTGCACCAAAATGAGGTGCAACGCAAAAGACCAGGATATCAAGCAACCACTTAAAGAATGAAATAAATACAATTGAATATCATAAACATGTGCAATTTATTTCACATAGTACAAAAAACACTAAATAAATAATGAATCCGTAAAATATGGAATACATGAACAAATTACAAAAAACACTAACACACACACAAGGGACAAATAAACAAATCACATGGGCCCCACATGCAGCTCTAAAATAAACCTAAGCCGGCAAAACAGTCCAGTATAAGATGATAAATGTTCAAGGAGAAAATTCCATCCACATATAGATGAAATGAATATGAATAAACATCAGACGCGTGCAGTGTATTAAATGGATGAAATTTGTCACATATACTGGTTGCTGTGAATGTTTGCAAGCCTGAAAATTTACCTAAGTGATTTGATCATCTCTTATCATCATCATCAGTTGTTTATCCCTATATCATCCATATTATGATATTGCATACAGTCTGTTTTCATCATCATATTTCATCCATTTAATACACTGCACGCGTCTGATGTTTATTCATATTCATTTCATCTATATGTGGATGGAGTTTTCTCCTTGAACATTTATCATCACATACTGGACTGTTTTGACGGCTTAGGTTTATTTTAGAGCTGCATGTAGGGCCCATGTGATTTGTTTGTTTGTCCCTTGTGTGTGTGTTAGTGTTTTTTGTAATTTGTTCATGTATTCCATATTTTACGGATTCATTATTTATTTAGTGTTTTTTGTACTATATGAAATAAATTGCACATGTTTATGATATTCAATTGTATTTAATTATTTCATTCTTTAAGTGGTTGCTTGGTATCCTGGTCTTTTGTGTTGCACCTCATTTTGGTGCAACTTTCTTCCTTTGCAGTTAGTGTATAATTACAGGGAGTGCAGAATTATTAGGCAAGTTGTATTTATGAGGATTCATTTTATTATTGAACAACAACCATGTTCTCAATGAACCCAAAAAACTAATTAATATCAAAGCTGAATAGTTTTGGAAGTAGTTTTTAGTTTGTTTTTAGTTATAGCTATTTTAGGGGGATATCTGTGTGTGCAGGTGACTATTACTGTGCATAATTATTAGGCAACTTAACAAAAAACAAATATATACCCATTTCAATTATTTATTTTTACCAGTGAAACCAATATAACATCTCAACATTCACAAATATACATTTCTGACATTCAAAAACAAAACAAAAACAAATCAGTGACCAATATAGCCACTTTTCTTTGCAAGGACACTCAAAAGCCTGCCATCCATGGATTCTGTCAGTGTTGTGATCTGTTCACCATCAACATTGCATGCAGCAGCGACCACAGCCTCCCAGACACTGTTCAGAGAGGTGTACTGTTTTCCCTCCTTGTAAATCTCACATTTGATGATGGACCACAGGTTCTCAATGGGGTTCAGATCAGGTGAACAAGGAGGCCATGTCATTAGATTTTCTTCTTTTATACCCTTTCTTGCCAGCCACGCTGTGGAGTACTTGGACGCATGTGATGGAGCATTGTCCTGCATGAAAATCATGTTTTTCTTGAAGGATGCAGACTTCTTCCTGTACCACTGCTTGAAGAAGGTGTCTTCCAGAAACTGGCAGTAGGACTGGGAGTTGAGCTTGACTCCATCCTCAACCCGAAAAGGCCCCACAAGCTCATCTTTGATGATACCAGCCCAAACCAGTACTCCACCTCCACCTTGCTGGCGTCTGAGTCGGACTGGAGCTCTCTGCCCTTTACCAATCCAGCCACGGGCCCATCCATCTGGCCCATCAAGACTCACTCTCATTTCATCAGTCCATAAAACCTTAGAAAAATCAGTCTTGAGATATCTCTTGGCCCAGTCTTGACGTTTCAGCTTGTGTGTCTTGTTCAGTGGTGGTCGTCTTTCAGCCTTTCTTACCTTGGCCATGTCTCTGAGTATTGCACACCTTGTGCTTTTGGGCACTCCAGTGATGTTGCAGCTCTGAAATATGGCCAAACTGGTGGCAAGTGGCATCTTGGCAGCTGCACGCTTGACTTTTCTCAGTTCATGGGCAGTTATTTTGCGCCTTGGTTTTTCCACACGCTTCTTGCGACCCTGCTGACTATTTTGAATGAAACGCTTGATTGTTCGATGATCACGCTTCAGAAGCTTTGCAATTTTAAGAGTGCTGCATCCCTCTGCAAGATATCTCACTATTTTTGACTTTTCTGAGCCTGTCAAGTCCTTCTTTTGACCCATTTTGCCAAAGGAAAGGAAGTTGCCTAATAATTATGCACACCTGATATAGGGTGTTGATGTCATTAGACCACACCCCTTCTCATTACAGAGATGCACATCACCTAATATGCTTAATTGGTAGTAGGCTTTCTAGCCTATACAGCTTGGAGTAAGACAACATGCATAAAGAGGATGATGTGGTCAAAATACTCATTTGCCTAATAATTCTATACTCCCTGTATACTTACCAGGTAGCAAACCTCTTGTTCATTAATGAACTTAACATTATTGGTTGTATTTCTTCAGCTGTTTGTTTTATTTGTATTTTACTTATTAACCCTTTAAACGCAAAACCCACAATGCAAATAACTATTTTAATAACTAAGTACAGTACACTAACCTAACACCCCCTAACCTAACAACCCCTAACCTAACACCCCATTAAATAAACCCAAATAACCTAAACTAATACATTCTAAAGTTACAAAAAAAAACTAGAAAACTAAGTTTACAAAAAATAAAAAAAGCTAACATTACAGAAAATTAAAAATCAAATAACCTAATTTAACAAAATTAAACTTAATCCCTATTAAAATAAAAAATACCCCCCAAAATAAAAACACCCCTTACTCCAATAATAAACTACCAGTAGCCCTTAAAAGGGCTTTTTGCCGGGCACTGCCCCAAGATAATCAGCTTTTTTACAAAAAATATACAAAGTCCCACCTAACATTAAACCCCCCCACCCTCCAAAATAAAATAACCTAACACTAAAAAACCTAAACTACCCATTGCCCTGAAAAGGGCATATGTTTGGGCATTACCTTTAAAAGGGCATTTAGCTCTTTTTCTGCCCATCCCTAATCTAAATAAAACATCAGTGCCAATCAAACACTGCACATTTGTGGAAAGCCACGCCTCTCTCTCGCGTCAAATCGCGTGTCACTCGTGACTAATCATGCCCCTTCCTCGCGCCATTTAGTCAATTTAAATAAGTTAAAACATTATCTGACGCAGTTAGAAAAAAGCAGTCTGTGAGGAGAGTTGTTGCAGAGAGAGATCAGTTAGATTAATAGCGGAACATCATATTTAGTTAAAATTTTTTAGCATCATTAGTTATTACAACCAAAAAGCTTTTATTTTTTCAAAGCTTAAGTTGCTAAAAAAAAAAAAAAGATTAGACATATTTTACCTCATAAGCTTTATAGAAAGCTAAATAACAGAACATAAAAATATTTATAAAGCTTTTTTAAAAGCTAAGTAGGGTATACAATGTAATATTAATTTATATAAAACATAATTTATGTAAGAACTTACCTGATAAATTCATTTCTTTCATATTAGCAAGAGTCCATGAGCTAGTGACGTATGGGATATACATTCCTATCAGGAGGGGCAAAGTTTCCCAAACCTCAAAATGCCTATAAATACACCCCTCACCACACCCACAAATCTTTTTATCGAATAGCCAAGAAGTGGGGTGATAAGAAAAAAGTGCGAAAGCATAAAAAATAAGGAATTGGAATAATTGTGCTTTATACAAAAAATCATAACCACCACAAAAAAGGGTGGGCCTCATGGACTCTTGCTAATATGAATGAAATTAATTTATCAGGTAAGTTCTTACATAAATTATGTTTTCTTTCATGAAATTAGCAAGAGTCCATGAGCTAGTGACGTATGGGAGAATGAATACCCAAGATGTGGAACTTCCACGCAAGAGTCACTAGAGAGGGAGGGATAAAATAAAGACAGCCAATTCCGCTGAAAAATAATCCACACCCCAAAACAAAGTTTAAATCATATAATGAAAAAAACTGAAATTATAAGCAGAAGAATCAAACTGAAACAGCTGCCTGAAGTACTTTTCTACCAAAGACTGCTTCAGAAGAAGAAAACACATTAAAATGATAGAATTTAGTAAAAGTATGCAAAGAAGACCAAGTTGCTGCTTTGCAAATCTGATCAACCGAAGCTTCATTCCTAAATGCCCAGGAAGTAGAGACTGACCTAGTCGAATGAGCTGTAATCCTTTGAGGCGGAGTTCTACCCAACTCAATATAAGCATGATGAATCAAAGACTTTAACCAAGATGCCAAAGAAATGGCAGAAGCCTTCTGACCTTTCCTAGAACCAGAAAAGTTAACAAATAGACTAGAAGTCTTTCGGAAATCTTTAGTAGCTTCGACATAATATTTCAAAGCTCTAACTACATCCAAAGAATGCAACGATCTTTCTTTAGAGTTCTTAGGATTAGGACACAATGAAGGAACAACAATTTCTCTACTAATGTTGTTAGAATTCACAAACTTAGGTAAAAATTTAAATGAAGTTCGCAACACCGCCTTATCCTGATGAAAAATCAGAAAAGGAGACTCACAAGAAAGAGCAGATAATTCAGAAACTCTTCTAGCAGAAGAGATGGCCAAAAGAAACAAAACTTTCCAAGAAAGTAATTTAATATCCAGCGAATGCATAGGTTCAAACGGAGGAGCTTGAAGAGCCCCCAGAACCAAATTCAAACTCCAAGGAGGAGAAATTGACTTAATGACAGGTTTTATACGAACCAGAGCCTGAACAAAACAATGAATATAAGGAAGATTAGCAATCTTTCTGTGAAAAAAAACAGAAAGAGCAGAGATTTGTCCTTTCAAGGAACTTGCAGACAAACCTTTATCCAAACCATCCTGAAGAAACTGTAAAATTCTAGGAATTCTAAAAGAATGCCAAGAAAAATGCTGAGAAGAACACCAAGAAATGTAAGCCTTCCAAACGATAATATATCTTCCTAGATACAGATTTACGAGCCTGTAACATAGAATTAATTACGGAGTCAGAGAAACCTCTATGACTGAGAATCAAGCGTTCAATTTCCATACCTTCAAATTTAAGGATTTGAGATCCTGATGAAAAAAAGGACCTTGCGATAGAAGGTCTGGTCTTAACGGAAGAGTCCACGGTTGGCAAGTAGCCATCCGGACAAGATCTGCATACCAAAACCTGTGAGGCCATGCTGGAGCCACCAGCAGAACAAACAAATGCTCCTTTAGAATCTTGGAAATCACTCTTGGTAGAAGAACTAGAGGCGGAAAGATATAGGCAGGATGATACTTCCAAGGAAGTGACAATGCATCCACTGCTTCCGCCTGAGGATCCCTGGATCTGGACAGATACCTGGGAAGCTTCTTGTTTAGATGAGAAGCCATCAGATCTATTTCTGGAAGTCCCCACATTTGGACAATCTGACGAAATACCTCTGGGTGAAGAGACCATTCGCCCGGATGTAATGTTTGGCGACTGAGATAATCCGCTTCCCAATTGTCTATACCTGGGATATGAACCGCAGAAATTAGACAGGAGCTGGATTCCGCCCATACAAGTATTCAAGATACTTCTTTCATAGCCAGAGGACTGTGAGTCCCTCCTTGATGATTGACATATGCCACGGTTGTGACATTGTCTGTCTGAAAACAAATAAACGATACTCTCTTCAGAAGAGGCCACGACTGAAGAGCTCTGAAAATCGCACGGAGTTCCAAAATGTTAATTGGTAATCTCGCCTCCTGAGATTCCCAAAACCCTTGTGCTGTCAGACACCCCCATACAGCTCCCCAACCTGTCAGACTTGCATCTGTTGAGATCACAGTCCAGGTCGGAAGAACAAAAGAAGCCCCCTGAACTAAACAATGGTGGTCTGTCCACCACGTCAGAGAGTATCGTACAATCGGTTTTAAAGATATTAATTGTGATATCTTTGTATAATCCCTGCACCACTGGTTCAGCATACAGAGCTGAAGAGGTCGCATGTGAAAACGAGCAAAGGGGATCGCGTCCGATGCAGCAGTCATAAGACCTAGAATTTCCATGCATAAGGCTACCGAAGGGAATGATTGAGACTGAAGGTTTCGACAAGCTGAAACCAATTTCAGACGTCTCTTGTCCGTCAGTGACAAAGTCATGGACACTGAATCTATCTGGAAACCTAAAAAGGTTACCCTTGTCTGAGGAATCAACAAACTCTTTAGTAAATTGATCCTCCAACCATGTTCTTGAAGAAACAATACAAGTCGATTCATATGAGATTCTGCTAAATGTGAAGACTGAGCAAGTACCAAGATATCGTCCAAATAAGGAAATACCACAATACCCTGTTCTCTGATTACAGATAGAAGGGCACCAAGAACCTTTGTAAAAATCCTTGGAGCTGTCGCTAGGCCAAACGGCAGAGCCACAAACTGGTAATGCTTGTCTAGAAAAGAGAATCTCACAAACTGATAGTGATCTGGATGAATCGGAATATGCAGATATGCATCTTGTAAATCTATTGTGGACATATAATGCCCTTGCTGAACAAAAGGCAGAATAGTCCTTATAGTTACCATTTTGAATGTTGCTATCCTTACATAACGATTCAATATTTTTAAATCCAGAACTGGTCTGAAGGAATTCTCCTTCTTTGGTACAATGAAGAGATTTGAGTAAAAACCCCAGCCCCTGTTCCAAAACTGGAACTGGCACAATTACTCCAGCCAACTCAAGATCTGAAACACATTTCAGAAATGCTTGAGCTTTCACTGGATTTATTGGGACACGTGAAAGAAAAAATCTCCTTGCAGGAGGCCTTATCTTGAAGCCTATTCTGTACCCTTGTGAAACAATATTCTGAATCCAAAGATTGTGAATCGAATTGATCCAAATGTCTTTGAAAAATCGTAATCTGCCCCCTACCAGCTGGGATGGAATGAGGGCCGCACCTTCATGTGGACTTGGGAGCTGACTTTGGCTTTCTAAAAGGCTTGGATTTATTCCAGACTGGAGATGGTTTCCAAACTGATACTGCTCCTGTAGGGGAAGGATAAGGTTTTTGCTCCTTATTGTGACGAAAGGAACGAAAACGATTAGCAGACCTAAATTTACCTTTAGACTTTTTATCCTGTGGTAAAAAAGTTCCTTTCCCCCCCAGTAACAGTTGAAATAATAGAATCCAACTGTGAACCAAACAATTTATTACCCTGGAAAGAAAGGGAAAGCAAAGTTGACTTAAAAGACATATCAGCATTCAGTTTTAAGCCATAAAGCTCTTCTAGCTAAAATAGCTAAAGACATATACCTGACATCAACCCTAATGATATCAAAGATGGCATCACAAATAAAGTTATTAGCATTTTGAAGGAGATTAACAATGCTATGAGTATTATGATCTGTTACTTGTTGTGCTAAAGCTTCCAACCAGAAAGTTGAGGCTGCAGCAACATCCGCCAAAGATATAGCAGGTCTAAGAAGATTACCTGAACATAAGTAAACTTTTCTTAGAAAGGATTAAATTTTCCTATCTAAAGGATCCTTAAAGGAAGTACTATCTGCCGTAGGAATAGTAGTACGTTTAGCAAGAGTAGATATAGCCCCATCAACCTTAGGGATTTTGTCCCAAAACTCTAATCTATCAGATGGCACAGGATATAATTGCTTAAACCGTTTAGAAGGAGTAAATGAATTACCCAAATTACTCCATTCCCTGGAAATTACTTCAGAAATAGCATCAGGGACGGGAAAAAACTCCGGAATAACTACAGGGGGTTTAAAACCGTATTCAAATGTTTAGATTTACTATCAAGAGGACCAGATTCCTCTATTTTTAATGCAATTAAGACTTCTTTAAGTAAAGAACGAATAAATTCCATTTTAAATAAATATGAAGATTTATCAATATCAACCTCTGAAACAGAAAAATCAGTATCAGAAACAGAATCAGAATGATGATGTTCATTTAAAAACTCGTTATATAGGTATAAGGAGAGAGTTAACAGTGTAATGTCAATTAAATCCCCAAATAAATTTGTACCATATCTTGCAGGGAAGAGGAGTGTATCAACCCTGTGTAGAGAGAATCAATCTTTTATATATTATAAAGGCAGGGGGGTGCTCAATATCCTGATATAAATGTAGGAAAAATGGAGAGAAAAATGGATATATCAGAGCACACAATGTAGCCACAAATTAAAGTAATGTGTAGTGTATAAGTGAGCTGGCTGGGAGCGAGCCAGGTATGATAAAATATAACTTTTAATAATATATGTTAAAATAAAGATGGTGGAAAGTTCCACATATAAAGTGCAGGGTTAAAAACAATTAAAATGAAGGTTGAATGCTGAAATGCCCAGGTAACCACCTATAATGTGAGTTAAATGATAGAGTCTGGCAAGGAGGCACTACAAAACGCTCGCGGATTGCACAAAAACTAAGCTATAAAGAGGATTGACCTCACACAACAATATATATCTGTCTAGTGCAATACTGGAGCAGTGTCTAAGCTTGCCAGAGTCCCAATCTATAGTATGTCAAGTAATATGGTGATTAGAAAAACTATCAGTGTTACGATACTGAACTAATAGTGGATGTAGCCCATATCACATACCGGACACGTATAAACCAGATAAATGGTAGCTATGTATAAAACTTCTATTAGATACTGATACACTAATTAACCCACAAAGGCAAATAGTTGAGCATTCATAGAGAGCGCCTGATGCGCATTTCGCCACGCTAGTGGCTTTATCAAAGGCTAACCAGACTCGCGCCGAACTCACTGTTAAAGTAGTGCCGTTAGCCAATCAGGAGTGAGTGATCGTACACACCCCTGTAGTAATAGCCAATTGTTTGACACATTTGATTCGGTAGTCCTTTGTCACATGACTTTTTAGATAGTGACGTATATTTGAAGGCGTGTATTGTTAACGCCTATGTAAACATTTGTTTCTTAGACAAGACTTATACATAAGTAAGTTGCTCGCATTTATTTCTGGTTGAATATGTCAGTTTGCAGTTCAGCTGCTAAACACTGTGCAAAACCTGATCAAATATACACATTATCCAAGTCTGTTATGTTGCGTACGGCACTATGTTAAAATAGCTGACATATAAGGCAATCCAGAAATTTGGCGAGTCACTTTTGAGACTTGTAATTTGGTACAGTTTATCACAATGATTCATTGTAGTTGTGTATCAATTATAGTGAAAGATATTAATATCACATACGGAGAAGAAAAAGAAGAAGGAGTACAAGGTTGTCAATTGACCCATATGCTCCATTTTAGGTGTGTGTATTGATACAATATCGGATCAATATCATGCAAGAGTTAGCATGTTATATAGGTAGTCTTAATCTTAAAAGACACATTGGTATGTTGATGATCTCTCTCAAGTTCCCATAGACCATTGCACTAATATTAGTTCAATATATTTTTACTCTCAATAATAAAGATACATATTCAAATTCCAATTATATATTTCCAACCGGGATTCATAAAATGGCTATAAATAATTTGTTATTCTCATAAAGGATGAGTGGTCTTACTGGTATTGAATATTGGGTCCACAACAAATGAGTCCCATACGTTTAGGTCCGAGAGATATTGAAATATGCTTTATTATTTGCCTTCTATGGTGGATGTTATATACATATATTATATATTATGTATCCATTTCATGTCCATACAGCTGTGATGCCATGTCTGCTTATTACAAGTTAGACATATATCAGAAAATAGAAAATTTCTATGTGTAAGATATTCATTCAGTTAATACTAGGACAAAAAATAACGTACACTTAAAAAGAAGGTTTGTGTGTATTACGATGATAACTCTAATATCAGAATTTTCAATTAGATGTTATGAAAGGGCATTGATATATGCAATTATTATGTATCGGTCTACTGATTGGATATTGGTTTGCTTTTAGAAAATACCAGTTCAAAAATACTACCGGCTATCTATAATAAATTGCTCATCGATATGTTGGTCTTATAAAAACGAATTATAGCCATCCTGTTCATTAAGGCCTACTGGTGCTAGCGTGTTCAACCAAAAAATCCAACGGCATTCTGCCTGGAGGAGCATGTTTTCAACATTACCTGCTCTAATTCCAGGTTTGATTACCTGAAGTACAGACACTTTTAATTCTGGTTTTGTACCGTGATTCTTAGCATAATGTTTAGCTACTGGGGTGAGAATTTTTCCTTTCTCTTGATCTTTAATGCAGTTCTTAATGCTATTCACATGTTCCCCTAGTCGCGTGCGTAGTTCTCGAGTCGTTATACCAATATACCTCTTTCCACACTTACACAGTAAGCAGTAGACCACATTTTTAGTTTTACAGTTAGCAAATCCAAGCATCCGCTTTGTACCTCCAGTGCGAGTAGTAAACTCTCTCTCATTAGATATGAATTTACAGAAGCTACAAGTGCCACACATATATGTTCCACATACATATTTGCTGCATTTTCTCTTGGTAAAATGACTTTTGACCAACATATTACCAATGGTTGGTGCTCTCCTCCAGCTGGTTTTTATTTTGTCTCCTATAAAGGTTGACAAGTCTGTGTCAGATTTTAGAATACCACTGTGTTTATTTAAGATATCAGTAATTCTATTATGATTATTATTGTAAGTGGTTACAAATCTGACTTGGCTGTCCACAGTTTTGTTTTTCTTTTTTGGAATTAACAAAGATTCCCTTGGTGTTCTCTTTTGGCTCTTTGGTATGCTTTCCGGATTATTTTACGGGTTTAGCCTCTATTTTTTAGTCTTATTTTCAGTTCTTTTGCTCGTTCATTAAAGACTTGAAAATCGCTACAATTTCTTCTTATTCTTAAGAATTCCCCTGTGGGGATTGCATTCTTAGTGCCCCTAGTGTGACAGCTATCATATTGTAGAATTGAATTAGTAGCCGTTTTCTTTCTAAAGAGGTCGGTTTTGAGACAATTGTTCTTATCTTTGTAAATATGGAGGTCCAGAAATTCCACTGTACTCTCACTTATACAGTAAGTCAATTTTAGTTATCATTGAAACAAAATAATTGTGTGTCAGTACAAACTGTAGTAGGTTGATTATAAATTTGTTTCTTTAAAATTTATCATTAGATTGCATACTCAAGAAAAATTCTACAGCTTTTAGTCCAAATTCATGTTTGATAGAGGTATATAATGATTCAACATCACAAGTAATTAAGAGGGAGTCTTTATCTATTGTTAGATCGTTTATCTTACTTAAAATATCCATAGTATCACGTGTATAGGATGGTAATGCCCATACTATCTCTCTTAAGTATAGATCTAAGAATTTACTCCCCTGTTCACATAGGCTGTTTATGCTAGACACTATTGGTCTGCCCGGTGGTTTCTCTTTGTTTTTGTGAATTTTCGGTAGAAAGTATATGGTCGCTATTCTTGGGTTCTTAACCTGTAAGAAAGACCATTCTTTTTGACTAATTAAGTTGTCTCGTTTAGCACTATTGATCAAGTCAGAGTAGTTAGTTAAGAACTGCGAAGTGGGGTTGGAAAACAGGTGTTTGTAACATTTGCGATCGTTTAATTGTTTATTGGCTTCCTGGACATATTCCTCTTTTCCCCAAATGACTATATTGCCCCCTTTGTCTGAGGGTTTAATGATTACATCATCCCAAGAGTTGATTATTTTGAGAGCTTCTTCTTCTTTTTTACTGATGTTTCTGATTATAGTATCAGGTAGTTCAAGGAAATCATGTATGACCATTTTTAAGAAGACCTCAATTTGGGGTACTTTTGATGTAGGTGGCATGTATTTAGATTTTAATTTAATCTGTTTGTCTAGAAATTGTTCCACTTCTGCTTCCACATTTTCTTCATTTTCAGTCAATAAGTCAATTAGTGTGTCTAGTGTTTGTAGATCACTAGTAGCAGTATCATCATTAGTACTGTATATTTTCTTTAATAAAAGTTTTCTACAGTAAAGATGTAAATCTTTTATAAGTTCAAATTATTTATTAAGTCTGACACAGACTTGTCAACCTTTATAGGAGACAAAATAAAAACCAGCTGGAGGAGAGCACCAACCATTGGTAATATGTTGGTCAAAAGTCATTTTACCAAGAGAAAATGCAGCAAATATGTATGTGGAACATATACGTGTGGCACTTGTAGCTTCTGTAAATTCATATCTAATGAGAGAGAGTTTACTACTCGCACTGGAGGTACAAAGCGGATGCTTGGATTTGCTAACTGTAAAACTAAAAATGTGGTCTACTGCTTACTGTGTAAGTGTGGAAAGAGGTATATTGGTATAACGACTCGAGAACTACGCACGCGACTAGGGGAACATGTAAATAGCATTAAGAACTGCATTAAAGATCAAGAGAAAGGAAAAATTCTCACCCCAGTAGCTAAACATTATGCTAAGAATCACGGTACAAAACCAGAATTAAAAGTGTCTGTACTTCAGGTAATCAAACCTGGAATTAGAGCAGGTAATGTTGAAAACATGCTCCTCCAGGCAGAATGCCGTTGGATTTCTTGGTTGAACACGCTAGCACCAGTAGGCCTTAACGAACAGGATGGCTATAATTCGTTTTTATAAGACCAACATATCGATGAGCAATTATTATAGATAGCCGGTAGTATTTTTGAACTGGTATTTTCTAAAAGCAAACCAATATCCAATCAGTAGACCGATACATAATAATTGCATATATCAATGCCCTTTCATAACATCTAATTGAAAATTCTGATATTAGAGTTATCATCGTAATACACACAAACCTTCTTTTTAAGTGTACGTTATTTTTTGTCCTAGTATTAACTGAATGAATATCTTACACATAGAAATTTTCTATTTTCTGATATATGTCTAACTTGTAATAAGCAGACATGGCATCACAGCTGTATGGACATGAAATGGATACATAATATATAATATATGTATATAACATCCACCATAGAAGGCAAATAATAAAGCATATTTCAATATCTCTCGGACCTAAACGTATGGGACTCATTTGTTGTGGACCCAATATTCAATACCAGTAAGACCACTCATCCTTTATGAGAATAACAAATTATTTATAGCCACTTTATGAATCCCGGTTGGAAATATATAATTGGAATTTGAATATGTATCTTTATTATTGAGAGTAAAAATATATCGAACTAATATTAGTGCAATGGTCTATGGGAACTTGAGAGAGATCATCGACATACCAATGTGTCTTTTAAGATTAAGACTACCTATATAACATGCTAACTCTTGCATGATATTGATCCGATATTGTATCAATACACACACCTAAAATGGAGCATATGGGTCAATTGACAACCTTGTACTCCTTCTTTTTCTTCTCCGTATGTGATATTAATATCTTTCACTATAATTGATACACAACTACAATGAATCATTGTGATAAACTGTACCAAATTACAAGTCTCAAAAGTGACTCGCCAAATTTCTGGATTGCCTTATATGTCAGCTATTTTAACATAGTGCCGTACGCAACATAACAGACTTGGATAATGTGTATATTTGATCAGGTTTTGCACAGTGTTTAGCAGCTGAACTGCAAACTGACATATTCAACCAGAAATAAATGCGAGCAACTTACTTATGTATAAGTCTTGTCTAAGAAACAAATGTTTACATAGGCGTTAACAATACACGCCTTCAAATATACGTCACTATCTAAAAAGTCATGTGACAAAGGACTACCGAATCAAATGTGTCAAACAATTGGCTATTACTACAGGGGTGTGTACGATCACTCACTCCTGATTGGCTAACAGCACTACTTTAACAGTGAGTTCGGCGCGAGTCTGGTTAGCCTTTGATAAAGCCACTAGCGTGGCGAAATGCGCATCAGGCGCTCTCTATGAATGCTCAACTATTTGCCTTTCTGGTTTAATTAGTGTATCAGTATCTAATAGAAGTTTTATACATAGCTACCATTTATCTGGTTTATACGTGTCCGGTATGTGATATGGGCTACATCCACTATTAGTTCAGTATCGTAACACTGATAGTTTTTCTAATCACCATATTACTTGACATACTATAGATTGGGACTCTGGCAAGCTTAGACACTGCTCCAGTATTGCACTAGACAGATATATATTGTGTGAGGTCAATCCTCTTTATAGCTTAGTTTTTGTGCAATCCGCGAGCGTTTTGTAGTGCCTCCTTGCCAGACTCTATCATTTAACTCACATTATAGGTGGTTACCTGGGCATTTCAGCATTCAACCTTCATTTTAATTGTTTTTAACCCTGCACTTTATATGTGGAACTTTCCACCATCTTTATTTTAATATATATTATTAAAAGTTATATTTTATCATACCTGGCTCGCTCCCAGCCAGCTCACTTATACACTACACATTACTTTAATTTGTGGCTACATTGTGTGCTCTGATATATCCATTTTTCTCTCCATTTTTCCCTCATTTAAAAACTCATCTGAAAAATGAGAAGTTTTAAAAGATCTTTTACGTTTACTGGAAGGAGGAATAACAGACATATCCTTCTTAATAGATTTAGAAACAAAATCTCTTATGTTAACAGGAACACCCTGAAAATTAGATGTTGATGGAAAAGCAACAGGTAATGGAACATTACTAAAGGAAATATTATCTGCATTAACAAGTTTGTCATGACATTCATTACAAACAACAGCCGGAGAAACAGTTACCACAAGTTTACAACAAATACACTTAACTTTGGTAGATCCAGCATCAGGCAGCAATTTTCCATAAGTATCTTCTGATTCAGGGTCAATCTGAGACATCTTGCAATATGTAAATAGAAAAAACAACAAAAAAGCAAAATTGATCAAATTCCTTAAATGACAGTTTCAGGAATGGGAAAAAATGCCAAAGAACAAGCTTCTAGCAACCAGAAGCAAATAAGCAATGAGACTTAAATAATGTGGAGACGATAATGACGCCAATATTTTTTGGCGCCAAAAAAGACGCCCACATTATTTGGTGGCTAAATGCTTTAAGCGCCAAAAATGACGCCACATCCGGTGACGCAGACATTTTTGGCGGAAATGACAAAGAAATTTTTTGCGCCAAAAAAGTCTGCGCCAAAAATGACGCAATAAGCATTTTCAGCCCCCGCGAGCCTAACAGCCCACAGGAAAAAAGTCAAATTTTAAGGTAAGAAAAATAGATTATTCATATGCATTATCCCAAATAATGAAACTGACTGTCTGAAATAAGGAATATTGAACATCCTGAATCAAGGCAAATAAATGTTTAAACACATATATTTAGAACTTTAGATAAAAGTGCCCAACCATAGCTTAGAGTGTCACAAAAATAAGACTTACTTACCCCAGGACACTCATCTACGTGTAGTAGAAAGCCAAACCAGTACTGAAATGAGAATCAGTAGAGGTAATGGTATATATAAGAGTATATCGTCGATCTGAAAAGGGAGGTAAGAGATGAATCTCTACGACCGATAACAGAGAACCTATGAAATAGACCCCATAGAAGGAGATAATTGAATTCAAATAGGCAATACTCTCTTCACATCCCTCTGACATTCACTGCACACTGAGAGGAAAACCGGGCTCCAGCCTGCTGCGAAGCGCATATCAACGAAGAATCTAGCACAAACTTACTTCACCACCTCCATAGGATGCAAAGTTTGTAAAACTGATTTGTGGGTGTGGTGAGGGGTGTATTTATAGGCATTTTGAGGTTTGGGAAACTTTGCCCCTCCTGGTAGGAATGTATATCCCATACGTCACTAGCTCATGGACTCTTGCTAATTACATGAAAGAAATATATTTTTATAAAGTATACTCTTTATTTAAAAGGTATACTATTTTTTATTAAAAAAAAGGGTTTTATTTTGTAAAGTTAAAAAAAGTTGTAAATTTAACTATAGATTAGAATAATATAAGAAAGATATTGTTTATATATTTTTATTGAGGTTATAATAACAAAACAGGAAAACAGAAAGCCAAAGCAATAGCATATCAACATAATTCTTCACTTAAAGAGCAGTATACATATAGCGTCTGTTCTACTACATTACACATTTCTTTGTTAACCTCATTTTCTCAAAGTATATCAATAGAGTTTCTTGAACATGGCAGTCACAATCAGTTTTACCAAAAATCAACATCACTACAGGTGATAATAATAAAGAAAAGAAAGAACAAGGATGAAAGTGTACAGCATTGGTAATACAATCTATGCTGAAACTAAACAGACCAGTTTCTAGACTCTAGACCAGTATGTCCATTAGTTTTGGGATGTATAACTGGCCCTGAAGGTCCGTATGAGAGGGGGGGCCGGCCAGGGGAATACAACGAAACAGAAAGAAAAAAAAAAAAAAAAAAAAAAAGGGAGAAAAGATTGAGAAGAAATTTCCTGCGAGTCTATGTGGTAATTCTGTACCAATTAATAAACTCTAACCACTTGTTAGCAAATCTTCCCTGGTGACTAGGGCCATTGTCCACATTATCCATCTGTTCTATGATATATTGTGCGTGTAATAAATATGATAGGTTATTAATCGTGGGTGCTTGTTTATCCTTCCAATTTTTCAGAATTAAATATCTAGCCGCCAGAATTGCGGTGTTAACAAAGGAGACATTTTGTATGTGATCAGAGGCTTCAGTCAGTAAAAGTATTTGCTCCAAGTGGAGTACTATTTGTGATCTTAGTATCTTATTCAGCCAAAATTGCACACGGCACCAAAATTGTAAAACTTTCGGACAGCTCCAAAACATGTGGACCAGGTCGGCCCTATCAGAACAGCATCGTGGACATAGGTTTAATAGATTGCCAAACCAACTATTCAGACTTGCTGGCGGCGTGTATACACGGTTCAGTATTTTAAAGTGTGATTCCCGCCATGACGCAGAGAGGGTTGCCCGTTCGGCCGCAATTATACTTGATTTCAACTTAAAGCTGTCCACAACTAGATTAGCATTGGACCACTTAGCACCTATGTCTTCGAGGTTTCGTTCCCCCATTGGTGTTAGCACCATTCTATACCAATAACTACTCAAGTGTTTTCCTAGTTTATATAACGACAAGCCCATTCTGATGGCAGCATTGGTCCATATTCTAGTGTGAAGAAAGATATTTTTATATAAAAGAAGAGTTACAAAATGCGTCGTTTCTTCATCTGTAGTTTAAAAAATAATTAGACTACCCTCTGGCCAGGCTTATTGACTAGTTAAATAATAATACAAAAATAACCACTTATTTTGAAATGTTTTATAGACAGTATATTAGGTTCATGACGCCTAATTCAAAGGGATATGAAACATAATTTGTTTCTATCATGATTCAGATAGAGCATGCAATTTTAAGCAACTTTCTAATTTACTCCCGTTTTAAATTTTTCTTCATTCTCTTGGTATCTTTATTTTAAGAAAAAAAAAAACAGGAATGTATGCTTAGGAGCCACAATCCGCAAGCCCTGACCAAAAATAATCTGTCTCTCAATCTTTCATTCCTGCTTTTAAAATAAAGATACCAAGAGAACAAAGGAAATTGTTAATAGGAGTAAATTAGAAAGTTGCTTAAAATTGCATGCTCTATCTGAATCATGAAAGAAAGAGAACATTTGGTTTCATAGTCCTTTAAGAATCATAAGAAGCTTCAATATAAATAGAAGAATTCGACAAGCAGGTACAAACATGGAATGACGTCTGACGTGTTTCAAGCCCCCTAGAGGAGATGACGTGCCACTAGAAACGCGTCAGCGTCAATCTATGTTTGTACCTGCTTGCCCTTTACAAAGAATAAAGGGTCTTTTGGAATTTTACTGCTGTGCTGCCGAATTCTTCTTTTCTCTTTATATTGAAGCCTCTGATGATTCTTAAAGGACTATGAAACACAATGTTTTCCCCTGCAGTTTGGGCATTGCACCCTGTCACTACGTCTGGAGTTTACATCTTAGAGGCTGCAGCTGCGGTGAGGCCTGACTACGTCTTACGTGTGAGACACATACTGGATGCCGACAGGTGATATAGGAGCGGTCGCTGTTCTCTTTGCCTTCAATATAAATAGGTCAGCAAATAGAACCACACAAACATGTTAAAATGAGTTCTCTCCTTTAAGGAAAAAAAGAAGATGGTAAAATAGAAAATAAACCTTCCAAAAATTAAATAGATACCAACAAGTACATTAGCCACTGTACATAACATTTAAAAGATGCTCAAAATTCAGTGTAACCTCAGACTTGCAGAAAACGTAAAGCACCAAGTAGAAACTAATGTTTGAATTGAATTTATTACAGAAAATGTAATACATCATAGTGAATTTTTTACATCTTAAAAAAAAAAAAAAGATGAGATTTGGGACTCCAATGCCAACAGAAATGATTTTCTGTTATTTTAATGATTTATAAAGTCTTAGCTTCTAAAACTAATTTAGCTTTACCCTGACAATGAGTTTAAGAGATATATTTTAATTTTACAAAACAAAAATAAAAGCAACAGGGTATTCAAGTTCCATAACAATTGCATGACAAAAGGAGATGACAGATAATTGAGACATATATTTTACAACAAAGATATGAATAATCCCCTTGAGACATCCAAAGTTATATTTAATATTGAATTTCTTGTATGAAACTCATTACTATCTCGTTGACAAGAAGGAAGTTTTATGAGATGCTCAAAGGGAGTATTGGATCCTTGAATTAAGTCAGTTCATAGTGCCTGGAAATGTAGACGTGAATAGTTACATTATGAGAATGGTAGGACAGGGGAGAATACGTAAACATAAAAACATGACCTTTTTATTATCTCTTAGTATTCAAGCATTGACAAAGTTAAAAGGACATTGATTACTAATGAATCTGCCCCTGTCTTACAAAGGCTGCATTCATTGTTTCATCATTTGCTTTTCTTTAAGATCCAAGTGCCATTCAAATATCCTTCAAAGAATAAACTGTTAATTCTGGACACACTCTAATATCGGTCTTATTAAATAAGTTCCTTTTCACAAAAAAAGGTGATAACACTGCTGACAATGGAACTCTGATAATGATGTTCTCTGGCTATGTATGAATAGAGACTTTTTTATTTTACATTTACAATTGTAAAATGATACCTACTTGTGAACTTTGCAGCATATAATGGATAATGCATAACTAGTCATTGGACCACAAACGTGATAATGTATGTCATGTTCACTGGGTAGCACACACATATATTGTGACATGTCTCCCAATATTTTAAAATTATAACCAAATACCAGGTCTAAAGGAGTAGTGCATATGGAATTCAAAAGGCAGTGTCTGGGGTGTCCAGGTACTGGATTTAGGTGATTTGGATTTTCTGGGGCAATGGTGTATGGCTCCATTGGTCCTAGGTTTCGTAGAAAGATACCAAGAAAGAGAGTAAGGAACAAACTTCCTGTTTCAGATTGTCCTGAAAAACAGAATTTATGCTTACCTGATAAATTACTTTCTCCAACGGTGTGTCCGGTCCACAGTGTCATCCATTACTTGTGGGAATATTCTCTTCCCCAACAGGAAATGGCAAAGAGCACAGCAAAAGCTGTCCATATAGCCCCTCATCAGGCTCCGCCCCCCAGTCATTCGACCGACGGTTAGGAGAAAAAAAGGAGAAACTATAGGGTGCCGTGGTGACTGTAGTGTGTAGAGAAAGAAATTTTTCAAACCTGATTAAAAAACCAGGGTGGGCCGTGGACCGGACACACCGTTGGAGAAAGTAATTTATCAGGTAAGCATAAATTCTGTTTTCTCCAACATTGGTGTGTCCGTCCACGGCGTCATCCATTACTTGTGGGAACCAATACCAAAGCTTTAGGACACGGATGAAGGGAGGGAGCAAATCAGGTTACCTAAACGGAAGGCACCACGGCTTGCAAAACCTTTCTCCCAAAAATAGCCTCCGAAGAAGCATAAGTATCAAATTTGTAGAATTTGGCAAAAGTGTGCAGAGAAGACCAAGTCGCTGCCTTACATATCTGATCAACAGAAGCCTCGTTCTTGAAGGCCCATGTGGAAGCCGTCCAGCAGTCTCATAAGCCAATCGGATGATGCTTTTCAGCCAGAAAGAAGAGAGGTAGCAGTAGCATTTTGTCCTCTCCTCTTACCAGAATAAACAACAAACAAAGATGAAGTTTGCCTGAAATTCTTTGTTGCGTCTAAATAGAACTTTAAAGCACGGACCACATCTAAATTGTGCAACAAACGTTCCTTCTTTGAAACTGGATTCGGACACAGAGAAGGAACAACTATTTCCTGGTTAATATTCTTTTTGGGAACACCACATACTCTTCACCATCTCTGTGGAGATGCTACTTGTTCAGAGCGGCAAAGAGAATGACTGGGGGGCGGAGCCTGAGGAGGGGCTATATGGACAGCTTTTGCTGTGCTCTTTGCCATTTCCTATTGGGGAAGAGAATATTCCCACAAGTAATGGATGACGCCATGGACCGGACACACCAATGTTGGAGAAATAGAGGGATATTTAAAAGTTCTGCTTCGGGCATGCATCTCACAAGTGAAAGTATACTAATGTGTTTAACACAAGGACAAACATGAGACCAAGTCATTCGATTCAGTTTAGGTAATAATCATATAAATCTGTTTGAATAAGACAGACAAATAAAGTTTCATATTTAGGTATCCACATTACAATTAATGCTGCAGGTGAAATGTTCTAATTATTTTGGTACAATTCCCTATATAATGTGAGGGTTCTCAGTGGCAGAATGTAAATGACCCGACGTTGTGGGATGACAAAACAATGTGCATGTGTGAACTGAAACTCTTTAGTTGCAATAGAATAGTGAAATTTTAGATGAATAATAAACCTATATGAGCTGAGAATTGTGGATACACAAAGAACAAGAAGATAGTCCAGCACACACTGTATATGTATGTATGTATTGTACTGAGTACTTGTAAAGTGTGGCTAATCACCCGTAAGGGTCTCAAGGCGCTGCTCATTTTATCAACCTCAGAAGGATGAAAGACTGAGTGGACCTCACCGGGGATCGAACCTGCAACCCTTGGGTTGCTACAGAACTCAGCCACAGTGCCTTAGCATGCTGAGCTATCTGTCCGGCTGTATAGGTGCACAAGCTGTAACAGGGTACTGTACAAAACCTGAAGTAACATCTAATAATATCAAAAGCAGCAGCACTCCAATCCAGTATTAAATACCCAATTTATAGCAGCATCAGCAATCAAGACAACAGCAACGTTTCGGACTACTTGTCCTTATTCATGCTATTTTGGATACAGACATGGCCGAAAGTATTGGTACCCTTGCATTTTGAAGTATTAGTACAGTTTTAAGAGAGAAACACAAAAGAGCTCAACTGAAGCTTGTCAAAATGCATGTTGAAAAGCCACAGTACTTATGGGAGAATGTCCTTTGGACAGAGGAAACAAAAGCAGAACTTTTTGGCAAATCACAACTCCATGTTTACAGAAGGAAAAAAGTAGACATTTAAAGAAAAGAACACCAAATTTTACCACAAAACATGGAGGAGTCTAAGTGATGTTGTTTTGAGGTTGCTATGCTGCCTCTGGCACTGGGTGCCTGGAATCTGTGCAGGGCACAATGAAATCAGAAGACTATCAAGCTAAATGTAGTGGGTCATGGGTCCTCCAGCAGGATAAAGACCCAAAACATACCTCAAATAGCACTGAAGAATGGATAAAAAGAAAACATTGAACTATTCCGAGGCAGCCTTCTGTGAGTCCAGATCTGAATCCCATCTAACTTCTGTGGAAAGAGTTGTTGGGAAAAGGCTCCCATCAAACCTGAGAGGAATGGATTAGTTTGCTCAAGAAGAGTGGGCCAAAATCCCATTCAAAAAGTGCAGACATTTTATTCTGAGCTACAGAAAGTGCTTGATTGCAGTTATTGTCTCCAAGGGCTGTGCTACAAAATATTAGGTTAAGAGTATTTTGGTCTGTGCCATTCTCATTTGTTTTACTGTTTAAAGGAATATGCAAAGTCATAAATCAAAAGTGACGTTTCTGTTCTATTACATTTGAAATAAAGAATGGTGGATACCAAATACATTTGTCAATTTTTACTTAGTTCAGAGAACTAAAAAAGTGGAAGGGTACTAATATTTTTGGCCATATCTGTATAATGTAAAATGTGTATATTTTATTTTATATACATTGTATGATCTGTTTGAATCATGAAACAACATTTTATTTTATTTTCTAAGAACTATCATAGCATACATAGCAAATATACAGGCATTCTATTGGAGTAACCTGTATATATGGGACATTTTGCAAGTATACTCTAATGTTCTAAACAATGCAGACTAGTTTAGGTGAACATTTTCACACATACATGTCTTGCCACTTTTTTAGTGGCGAGATGAGCAATTGTAAGATATATACAGCATTAATGTAAAATTATGTTTACATATAGATTATTTGAACTATTAGAAAACATAAATCATTTTTATTTTTGCAAAAAACACAGAATATGTTTAAATAAGTTTTTAAAATATGCCCCCTCCACATTGCTAAGATTCACATACTCTGGTGATGTGCTCAGAATGTTGAAAAGCAGCAAGTCCTCTACTTTCCTAAGGAAGGCATATTGCTACTCATATGTACAGGAAGGGTCAGCCTGTGGAGTTATAAAATATAGAATGTGGAGCTATAAATGTAATTAATATAGATAGGATTAGTCAGAATTCATCCCAGAGACAGAAATGATCATTTCTAGATCGACCCAGCAATCTTTTGAGCATCGGACCGGACCATTAGTCAGGACAGGTACAGCAAAGTTGAGATTGGCTATTGCAGCAAAGCATGTGCATTTGGACTGCAACAAATGCAAATAATTAAAAATTTCACTGTATGTTTTGTGTTTGTTCGATTCCTCTTTTAAAAACAAAAAAAAAATAGAAAGCACACAACACAAATATTTTGGTTGATTTGATCATGTGGTTAAAACAATTACTGTAAAGGCAGGAAAGGCATTTCTGATAACAAGTAAGGCATTGTTTGTTTGTTTTTCCCAGGTGGGAAGGTTTTTCTACCGGTCGGAAAGTTTTCAAATGTAAAAGTTTTAAGAAATTCAATAGCAGTTTACAAATGCCCTGGTCAGTTTATTGATTCCTCTGTCAGACAATACATATATAAGCTTCACTTTTTTCTTGACTTCATTACAAAAAAACATATTTAAAAACAAAACAATATATATTTTTGAGCTGTTGCTGGCTTTTTAGCAATAGCTACTACTAGTTTTTTTTATTGAGGATTTAAGTATAATGTACAGTCAAAACAAAGCAAAAATATGAAATCACTTACATAGATGCACAAATGATATTGTAAAATTATTGTAAAAAACAAAAATAAGTGCACTAACAGCCAAATAACTGTATAATAACATTAATTATGCTTACCTGATAATTTCCTTTTCTTCAGATGGAAAGAATCCACAGCAGCATTCATTACTTTTGAGAAATAAGAACCTGGCCACCGGGAGGAGGCAAAGACACAACAGCCAAAGGCTTAAATACTCCTCCCACTCCCCTCATCCCCTAGTCATTCTGCCGAGGAACAAGGAACAGTAGAAGAAATATCTGGGTGAAAAAGGTGCCAGAAGAATAAAAATACAGATGCCCCACATAAAAAATATGGGTGGGGAGCTGTGGACTCTTTCCATCTGAAGAAAAGAAAATCAGGTAAGCATAATTTATGTTTTTCTTCATAAATGGAAAGAGTCCACAGCTGCATTCATTACTTTTGGGAAAACAATACCCAAGCTGTAGAGGACACTGAATGCCAAGACGGGAGGGTACAAGATGCAGCCCATTCTGAGGGCACCAGGCCTGAAACTACTACCCAACAATACCCTGCTTCATCTGAAGACGAGAACATTGAAAGGAAAAAGCCCCAAGGACACTGACCCGCAGATAGTCCGGAAGCCTAGCTAGAGACCGCAAAATCAGACTCAACAGCCAACAGTCCTCCAGGAGACACCGTCACCCAGCGGTCGGACCCCAACTACTCACCCCTTACTAGTGAAGGGAACACCAGCCCAAAATACAGGGGACAGGGCAAGAAAAACCAAAGGAAATTGGAAGGACAACACAAAGTTCCATAAAGGAAAACCCCTAGAATTAACGCAGCTCATAAAGACCCAATGGGTCCAAAACAAATAAGGGGAGCCAACGCCCTGACCAACATAACGCAAGGTCTAGGACTAGGCATCCGAACAGTGATTTCTACTCTCCGTGTCGAGTGGAAGCACCGAAATGACAACTGAAGACCTATCCTCAAGTCGTCAGCACTTAGAATATTGAAGTATTCAACACAAATACGCGTAACAGACCCAGACGAGATAAACACTGGGGTCAGAAAAATTTACTAAGAAGTAAAATGCGGCTAAACAAGATCTGATTGTAAAAACTCCAAGACAGAGGGCACCCTCTAGGCAATCCCAGCTGCCAGACTGACACATAGGTCCCAAAGGGAAGAAGTATAGAACCTCAACTAGCCCATTACACCCCCGTGGAACAACAATCTCAGGACCTACTCCCAGCCAGGCCAGCCCAAGCTTCAGTAGGTCCAAAAACAGGGGAATAGAAGAACCCCGGCAACCACACACAAAAGAACGGAAAAAACGGCTTCAGCCATTCCACTGAGCTCGGGGACCCCCTCAAACTAGAAGAGTCTAGCAACGGCCCATCTTGACGTCGAGTCAGCAAGACACCAGAAAGAACAGAACAACCCAGAGAGCATGCCTCTCTCCAAATAGGTTAAAACCTCTGTTCCATCCCCTGAATCTAAAATCCTAAACAAGGCCTCCATAGGAGAACAAGCCCCCCCCCTAAGAAAAAGGGGGCCATTAGAGACAGAGCACCTGCCCACGAGGCACAAGGCCACATGCCGAATAAGAGAACACTCTCCAATGCAGATGAACCTGGAAGGAATCCCCTGAAAACCTAGAGCACAGAAGGGTCTATTAGCTGCAGTGGTTACCCTATAACCCTTCGCCTGCAGAAACACGAAGCCATCAGGTTACTTCAGCAAACCGTCCAAGGGAAACCTTTCATTGAGTGTAGGCAAAGCCAATGAATAGCGGCACTCAGGAAATCTGGCAAATCGACCAGATCTACTAGCCAGACCAAAAGTCAGCCAAAATCCCGGAACAGGAGAACCCCTAACCAGCACCAGATCCTGAAAAGCCCAGTTAATAGTGCTTTAGGCAAGGATATTTGTAGGACATGTGTTATGAAGAGCAGATAGCCACAGCTGGATTTGAACTCTTGACCTTCAGCTTTCAAGGAAGCAGAGTTTACCTCTAAGTCATTGTGGTACACCATGAAGGGGATCCACAAGGGAAAACGTTGAACAAAAGCCTCAGCAACTGGAAGAACCAGGGCGATGACAGGTTTGAGCTCCCCATTGTTTTTAAAAAAAAAAAAAAAAATATCCCGTAATTGAAACACCCCGTCTGACATAGAAAACAGACACACAGGGAGATATTAAAGTAATCCAGAAGAACACGGAGAATGAGAAAATCTCACATGTCCCGACCCAAGGAGGAGACCACCCCATGATGAAGTCCAACGCTCTAAAGGAGCATCTCGAACCAAGACACTAAAGCCCATAGGCGTTCGACTGCCACAAGACGACCACATGGGAAAGTTCACAGGTTTCACTAACCAGAGAACCCCGGAAGGAACACGTCCAACAGGACAACTCTTAGAGCCTACGAAAGGCTAAACCGCCTTAAACCAGAGGTAAGGAGGCGCTAAACCTCCAATCCTCCCACGTGAGGAAGAATACTCTAGGTCCCAAGAGACTCGGAAGCAAAATGAGTGATGCAGAGGAACGCAGCTGACCCAGTAAACCAACCTGAAGGCTCAATAAGGACTAAAACAATCCTTCCAGCCTCACGGACCCACGAGTCCTCGTTAGAATGCTTAGCTGAAACTTGTAAAATAAAAACAAGAAACACAAATAATAAAGTAAGCACTCAGCGCCTCGACCGGGCCAGCCAGGTTGAACAGGCACCATGTGTCTGAACAGGCCATAAAACAGAAGATCTGAACCCAAGCAGGACCAGCCTGCAACAGGGCCATAACTGTCAAGCTGCTTAAATCCTCCCTCAGAGGGGAAGAGAATAACAGACAAAACATAGGACTAACATGTCCCTTAACAACTTTCACAGAAGTAAAATGCGAGAATCGATCCCAGAGATAGTCCCCGAAGGAAACATAATCAAAATAAAAATCATCCTAACCGGATAAAAGAAAATATAAGGCAGCCCGTAGGCAAACGCCTAAGAAGAAACAGGCATATCCGCAGGACCAGCCAAACGGAACCCTGATCTTCCAACAAAAACTGGGAAGAATCTCAACAACCGACAATCAGGAGATTACGACATCCCCACATGTCTAATGAGGTGAACCAATCGAAGCAGAATACTGCAGATTCTCGTATCCGTTAAGGATAGGATCCTGTAATAACTCAAAAACGTGTCTGAGTAAAACGCGAAGGCGCGCTATTCTGTAATGAGAGGCACAAAACTCAGGGACAGCTACACCCACAGGGAACTGTATAGGCCCACCCAAGGCCGGGAGACCCGGGACAATCTGGCACGAGCACAAACGCAAATAAACGTCTGGGCTTTGCAGACGTATAATAACCAAAAATATGTGAAAGCGAAAACGAGTTGCAACCTCCGGGGGGGGGGGAACAAGCCACCCTGCAAGGAGGGATAAACATAATCTGGATTACCCACATGTGTAGTAGTAGGGAGCGGTAGGGAACTCGCCTCTCGGAGGACAAAACCCCCAGAGTCGGATGGATCAGCAAACCATTGATTCCCCGAGCCTGAAGAACAAGGCGCTCTAATACGGCATATCTAACATAACTGATTGACATGTGTCAACGGGGCCAATTCACATTCTTCACAAGTCTAAGAATCAATCTGAAATTTGAACAGTCTCAGCATCAGAATCCTCCATAACTGGATAGAGAATATATTGATATGGACTAAAGAAAAATCTAAACAGCACCTGACACCCACAATGGCTGGGGCACTCACCACCTCCTAGCACCAGACACTAGCAGACCCAAATTTTTCAGTCACCACACAGTCAGGAATGCGGAAATGGAAGACCAGAATGTAAACACGTCCAGTCACAAGTTGAAGCGTACAGTTAAAAAAAAGCGTGCCCAACCATAAGGTCGCGTCACTTTCAAAAGGCCCCTATGTTCTAAGCCAAGAGACCAGTTAACACTACACATAAGCAGATTGAATCACATAACAAACATGATTAAAACCCCCTCGGGAGATATTAACCCTCAATTCCAAGAACCAAAGGAGCCTCACTGAGGCCCTATCTTTTATTCTTAATAAGTCCTGCAGGATAGTACCTTACAGGAAACAAATAAGATACAGTACATTCAGATGAAGTAACATGAAACAATCTTACCGGAATCTACGCTGTGGAACAGGAACACGGCCCTTAAAATGTGACGAATAGTAGCAGCGCCTCCGCCATGGACTTAACAGAAGAAAGCATGCAGCAAAGCGAAGTTCCACAATGCCGATTGCTTGTGGAGCTGTTAATATGAGTCGAAATGGTTTCGCAGAAAGACTCTCCCTGCATCTCAGGACTCTAACTTTTATCCAGGCTCTCACTGAGAGGCTGACAGGATTACTTAAAACTCTCGTCCTATTCCCTTCATAAGAGACAAAACAAACTTCTGACACTTCTCTGCCAACCTCCTGGGATGAAAGCCAAAAAATTACTGGGGGATGAGGGGAGTGGGAGGAGAATTTAAGCCTTTGGCTGGGGTGTCTTTGCCTCCTCCAGGTGGCCAGGTTCTTCTTTCCCAAAAGTAATGAAGCTGTGGACTCTCCTCCCCTTTAGATGGAAATGCTCTATGTTGAAAAAGTTCTAATGTATGCATCTCAATATCATATAGTGTAGTTCATAAAGCATAGCAGTAACCAACTAGGCTCATAATAAAAGCTAAATAATATGCACAGTTAATCATTAGGTTAAACTGCAAAATATATAGGTATAAACACACCATACAGAGGGTTACCGCAAAAACAAAAAACGTTTTCATCTAAAGTCCGGTAAATGTCTCAAGACGGATGATAATACAGATAGTGGAGAATGCCTTTATTAGAATCTGCCTTTTTTGTTGGGTGGCAGAAGCATGCAGCCAAAACGAGTTCTCAGTAGCCTGCTCCCACTTTCCAGGCAACTGACATGCATTAATGATAATAAAGGAGATTTTGAGGTATTGCTGGAGATAGTGGGGCCCTAAGAGCCTTCAAAGTCATAAAAAGAGTCTTCTTGTTTTGAAGTCCTGGGCATAATTATTGCAGGCCAAGGCCCAGGCATTAAACAGCCAGACAGTGAGGTAACTTGAAAGAGGTTATATGATGGGGAAATCCAGAATGGTGATAAAGGACAATTAAGAGATGGGTTAGATTCAGTCTCCATTCTGCTTGTCTTAATATCTGAGGACCGATCCACAAGGCCCACCATAGTTAGAGACTGTGGGGGGTAGTTACTCAAGCCGTCTACTTTTCTGGCTTCGCCGGCCCAATACGTCCGCCTAAGCTCGCCTACCTTCTCCGCGCGGACCTTGAATACGTTCGCCTAAGTTATCAAATAAAGCTGTCAAAAAGCCGCGGGGCGATGAGCAGCGGACTGTGACAGTTATCACTCATCCGATCTCGCTGCCCTTCGGCTTTTTCCCAGCTTTATTGCTAGCCTGTCACTAAGCACTCACACTAAACTGCACTGTTCTACCCCCTATACCGGCGCCCCCGGAGCCCCCCGCAACTAAATAAAAGTTACTAACCCCTAAACCGCCGCTCCTAGACCCTGCCGCAACTCTTATAAATGTATTAACCCCTAAAACCGCCGCTCCCGGACACCGCTGCCACCTACAGTATACCTAGTAACCCCTATCCTGCCCCCCCTACACCGTCGCCCTCTATTATAAAATTATTAACCCCTATCCTGCTGATCCCGCACCTCTCCGCAACTAAATAAATAGTTTAACCCCTAAACTGCCGCTCCATGAACCCGCCGCAACCTATATTAAACCTATTAACCCCTATCCTGCCCCCCCTACACCGTCGCCACCTATAATTTATTAACCCCTATCCTGCCCCCCACTACGCCGCCGCCACTGTAATAAAATTATTAACCCCTAAACCTAAGTCTAACCCTAACGCCCCCCTAACTTAAATATTAATTAAATAAATCTAAATAAATGAACTCTTATTAAGTAAATGAATCCTATTTAAAACTAAATACTTACCTTTAAAATAAACCCTAATATAGCTACAATATAAATAAGAATTATATTCTAGCTATCTTAGGATTTATATTTGACAGGTAACTTTCAATTTATTTTAACCATGTACAATAACTATTAAATAGTTATTAACTATTTAATAGCTTACCTAGCTAAAATAAAGAGAAATGTACCTGTGAAATAAATCCTAACCTAAGTTACAATTACACCTAACACTACACTATACTTTAATAAATTATTCCTATTTAAAAATAAATACTTACCTGTAAAATAAACCCTAAGATAGCTACAATATAATTAATAATTATATTATAGCTATCTTAGGATTTATATTTATTTTACAGGTAACTTTGTATTTATTTTAGCTAGTTAGAATAGTTATTAAATAGTTATTAACTATTTAATAACTACCTAGCTAAAAGAAATACAAAATTACCTGTAAAATGAATCCTAACCTAAGTTACAATTAAACCTAATACTACACTATCATTAAATTAACTAAATAAACTACCTACAAATAACTACAATTAAATACAATTACATAAACTAACTAAAGTACAAAAAATAAAAAAAGCTAAGTTACAAAAAATAAAAAAATAAGTTACAAACATGTTACAAATATTACAACAATTTTAAGCTACTTACACCTAATCTAAGCCCCCTAATAAAATAACAAACCCCCCCAAAATAAGAAAAATCCCTACCCTATTCTAAATTAAATAAATTTCAAAGCTCTTTTACCTTACCAGCCCTTAAAAGGGCCATTTGTGGGGGCATGCCCCAAAAAGTTCAGCTCTTTTGCCTGTAAAAGAAAAATACAACCCTCCCCAACATTAAAACCCACCACCCACATACCCCTAATCTAACCCAAACCCCCCTTACAAAAACCTAACACTAATCCCCTGAAGATCATCCTACCTTGAGTCGTCTTCACTCAGCCGAGCCACCGATGGAACTGAAGAGGACATCCGGAGCGGAAGAAGTTAATCCTCCAAGCGGCGCTGAAGAAATCTTCCATCCGATGAAGTCATCATCCAGGCGGCGCTGAAGAAGTCTTTGATCCGGCCGATGTCATCTTCCAAGAGGCGCTGAAGATGTCTTCTATCCGGGCGAAGTCATCTTCCAAGCCGGGTCTTGAATCTTCCTTCCGCCGACGCGGAACCACCTTCTTCACCGACGGACTACGACGAATGACGGCTCCTTTAAGGGACGTCATCCAAGATGGCGTCCCCTCAATTCCGATTGGCTGATAGGATTCTATCAGCCAATCGGAATTAAGGTAGGAAAATCTGATTGGCTGATGGAATCAGCCAATCAGATTCAAGTTCAATCCGATTGGCTGATCCAATCAGCCAATCAGATTGAGCTCGCATTCTATTGGCTGATCGGAACAGCCAATAGAATGCAAGCTCAATCTGATTGGCTGATTCCATCAGCCAATCAGATTTTTCCTACCTTAATTCCGATTGGCTGATAGAATCCTATCAGCCAATCGGAATTGAGGGGACGCCATCTTGGATGACGTCCCTTAAAGGAGCCGTCATTCGTCGTAGTCCGTCGGTGAAGAAGGTGGTTCCGCGTCGGCGGAAGGAAGATTCAAGACCCGGCTTGGAAGATGACTTCGCCCGGATAGAAGACATCTTCAGCGCCTCTTGGAAGATGACATCGGCCGGATCAAAGACTTCTTCAGCGCAGCCTGGATGATGACTTCATCGGATGGAAGATTTCTTCAGCGCCGCTTGGAGGATTAACTTCTTCCGCTCCAGATGTCCTCTTCAGTTCCATCGGTGGCTCGGCTGAGTGAAGACGACTCAAGGTAGGATGATCTTCAGGGGATTAGTGTTAGGTTTTTGTAAGGGGGGTTTGGGTTAGATTAGGGGTATGTGGGTGGTGGGTTTTAATGTTGGGGGGGGTTGTATTTTTCTTTTACAGGCAAAAGAGCTGAACTTTTTGGGGCATGCCCCCACAAATGGCCCTTTTAAGGGCTGGTAAGGTAAAAGAGCTTTGAAATGTATTTAATTTAGAATAGGGTAGGGATTTTTCTTATTTTGGGGGGGTTTGTTATTTTATTAGGGGGCTTAGATTAGGTGTAAGTAGCTTAAAATTGTTGTAATATTTGTAACATGTTTGTAACTTATTTTTTTATTTTTTGTAACTTAGCTTTTTTTATTTTTTGTACTTTAGTTAGTTTATGTAATTGTATTTAATTGTAGTTATTTGTAGGTAGTTTATTTAGTTAATTTAATGATAGTGTAGTATTAGGTTTAATTGTAACTTAGGTTAGGATTTATTTTACAGGTAATTTTGTATTTCTTTTAGCTAGGTAGTTATTAAATAGTTAATAACTATTTAATAACTATTCTAACTAGCTAAAATAAATACAAAGTTACCTGTAAAATAAATATAAATCCTAAGATAGCTATAATATAATTATTAATTATATTGTAGCTATCTTAGGGTTTATTTTACAGGTAAGTATTTATTTTTAAATAGGAATAATTTATTAAAGTATAGTGTAGTGTTAGGTGTAATTGTAACTTAGGTTAGGATTTATTTCACAGGTACATTTCTCTTTATTTTAGCTAGGTAAGCTATTAAATAGTTAATAACTATTTAATAGTTATTGTACATGGTTAAAATAAATTGAAAGTTACCTGTCAAATAAATATAAATCCTAAAATAGCTAGAATATAATTCTTATTTATATTGTAGCTATATTAGGGTTTATTTTAAAGGTAAGTATTTAGTTTTAAATAGGATTCATTTAGTTAATAAGAGTTAATTTATTTAGATTTATTTAATTAATATTTAAGTTAGGGGGGCGTTAGGGTTAGGTTTAGGGGTTAATAATTTTATTACAGTGGCGGCGGCGTAGTGGGGGGCAGGATAGGGGTTAATAAATTTATTATAGGTGGCGACAGTGTGGCGGGGGCAGATTAGGGGTTAATAAATTTATTATAGGTGGCGACGGTGTAGGGGGGGCAGGATAGGGGTTAATACATTTAATATAGGTTGCGGCGGGTTCAGGGAGCGGCGGTTTAGGGGTTAATACATTTATTATAGTTGCGGTGGGCTCTGGGAGCGGCGGTTTAGGGGTTAATATGTATAGAGTAGGTTGCGGTGGGCTCCGGGAGCGGCGGTTTAGGGGGTAATAACTTTATTTAGTTGCGGCGGTGTAGGGGGGGTCAGATTAGCGGTGTTTAGACTCGGGTACATGTTAGGGTGTTAGGTGCAGACAGTTCCCATAGAAATCAATGGGATGTCTGGCAGCAGCGAACTTGTACTTTCGCTATGGTCAGACTCCCATTGATTCCTATGGAATCTGCCGCCTCCAGGCTGGCGCTTTGAAAACCAGGTACGCTGGGCCGTAAAAGTGCCGAGCGTACCTGCTAGTTTTTTGATAACTAGCAAAAGTAGTGAGAATGTGCCGCACTTGTGTGCGGAACATCTGGAGTGACGTAAGAATCTATCTGTGTCGGACTGAGTCCGGCGGATCGAAGTTTACGTCACAAAATTCTACTTTTGCCGGTCTCGAGCCTTTGATAACTAAGGCGAATCTGCCTCGCCACAAATACGCTGCGGAATTCCAGCGTATTTGAGGTTGACGGCTTGATAACTAGGCCCCACTGGCTGTACTTGTGTTACCCTTCCATGAGTAAAAGGCAGCAATGTCCTCAAGTGTGCTTCCCCCCCAAACATTGCCGTAATCTCAGGGTATGATAAACGTTGACTGAATGATCTAGAGTTATAGGAAAAAAACACTGGGCTGTGCTGTAAGGTCCCCGGTCTATTCATGGGAGGTTTCTACTGTATAAACCCCCAGGCAAGCCACAGGGTGATTGCGAGTTAGCAGATTCAGCATAGCTAAATAAAGGTTGTGTACCTGGGGATTGAGCTAATTTTGTAGTTCTCATCGAGTCTGCATAAGGTTGTATCAAGATATATTCAGGAAGTCTCCACGTATGATTGTTGATGCAAAGTTAGGGATGGCTGTGTGATTCTCCTGGATTTGGCAGTGCAGGAGTGCCAAAGTAACCCAGATTAGGGGGGAGTTACGGCCTTTACACATCCTTTACACATCTGATCTATGGTATATACACATCTGATCTATGCTATAACTGTATATTTCCCTACAAATCTTTATCTCTGGTATGTGCATAAGGACTCCATTTTAACCCTGATTCCCATATTATAACTGCATATTCCCCTACAAATCTTTATCTCTGGTATGTGCATAAGGACTCCATTTTAACCCTGCTTCACATATTTTAACCATGCTTCCCATACCATAACTGCATATTTCCCTACAAATCTTTATATCTGGTATGTGCATAAGGACTCCAATTTAACCCTGCTTCACATATTTTAACCCTGCTTCCGATACTATAACTGCATATTCCCCTACAAATCTTTATATCTGGTATGTCTCTATCACCTTAAAAAAACAACTTTCTTTTCTGTCTTCCAGTTTGATAAGAAAGGTGCCATCTGCAATGTTTGCTTATGCCTTGTTTGATCCTGCTCTAATTTAGGACTACATAGAAAATGAAGACTTAAACTCACTTTTATTCCTTTCTCTGGTTGTTCCGGATTGCAGCCGTTGCTTCTAAGGCTGATTTGAGGGTAGCACCTGAGCAGGTTCCTGGTGCTTACTCGCAAGTATAACTGTAAAGAAGGGTTTAATTCGGAATAATGGTGTATCGTGAGTCTATTTTATATTGATTGAAATAAAAGTGAAGTTTTAAATACACCGCTTGCCAAGCTTTCATTGTTGCCTTAGTTTTACATACCTGTCTTGTGCTGTATTCCGGATTAAACCCTTCTTTACAGTTCTAATTTATGACCTTTGCTAATTAGAAGCATGTGACTTATCTTTAAATTGAATATCCCCAGCTTGTTACAATCAAGCTTAGCTTGTTAGATCAGTGCAGCATTGCATGTGTGTAGTTGTCTAAGTGTGCTAGTTCATAAGTGTAGAGAGAGTTATAACAACGGAGTTATACAAATTTCTTTTCAAATTTCCTAAATTAACATGCTACACTTTCTAATATCTTTATTAACCTTTTCCTCCCTTCTCCTTAAATTCACAGCTCTTCCATTCACAAACAGCAATCGGAACATTCATATTTCTCCTTCTCTTCTACCTTCCCCTCTCTACAACACACATGAACTCTATTCCTATCTCACATCTCTCAGCCAGCCATGCTTCACTGATCCTAAACTTAAACACTCACATAAGACACATTCTCATCTCCTTTCACTCATCATCTTTCTTCTTCTTGCAGCTGAGGATGTCTCGCCTAACCCACCCTCTGCTTCCCTCAGATCACTACCGCAAATGACACCTCATACACCTTGCCCACGTAACCCTCTAAACCTCATTAACTGCACCTCTATTAGTACACCCCAATTCTCGTGTGCCCTTTGGAATGCACGCTCGGTATGCAATAAGCTTACATCTATTCACAACCTATTTATTTCATGTTCACTTAACCTGTTAGCCCTCACTGAAACCTGGCTCTCCTCCTCTAACACAACTGCTGTAGCCTCTCTGTCCTAAGGCGGCCTGCACTTCAGTCACACTCTCAGGCCTGGAAACAAACAAGGAGGAGGACTAGGAATTCTCCTGTCTCCACACAGTACCTTTCACAGCATTCCTTCACTCCTCTCATTCCTTCTCATCTTAAAGGATTACTTTCTGTTATAATTTTTAAGCTAAACAACTAACATATTAAAGTTAATAAACATTAATTAAAACCTACTGACCTATATTCTCTCCAAAACAAAGTTTCATAACGTTCTAAAAGTTATATCTTTTATTCGCCGATGATGTCACGTTATCCTGCCCACTATTTTCAGCACTGCATGTTCAAAATACTTAAACCAATAACTTTGTGTTTAAAGCGCCATTTTGAAACCTAGGTATTGTAAACGGATTGGTACAGAGCAAAGGATACCCACGGAGTGGGTTTGGAAAACAATTAAATTTGCAGACAAGATTTCTGATATACGGTAGAGATATGTTAATGAAATGCTATTGATAAAAAGCGTATTTGGGGTAGTTAGTTAGTAACAGGCATAGAAAATATTTACTTACAGTGGCCCTTTAAAGTACACGCCATCCGCCTCTTCTCCCCTATAGCTCTTCGTGTTGCAGTTATCTATAGGCCCCCTGGCCCAGCATCACAATTTCTGGACCACTTTGAAGCCTGGCTTCCAAATTTTCTCTCTTCTAATGTCCCTTCTCATATTAGGGGACTTCAACATACCCCTTGATAATCCTAAAATGCCTGCTGCCTCTAAACTTCTATCCCTTACCACCTCTTTCGGCCTGTCCCAATGGACAACATCAACACGCTGTGAAGGTAACTCCATAGACCTGTTCTTCACAAATCTCTGTGCTGTTGCCAAAGCCGTTAACCTCCCCTTTCCTCTCTCTGACCACCATCTACTAACTTTCTCTCTTACTCTACCTGCTACATCTTTGCAAGCCCCCAAAAAACTGCTACCTTACAGGAATTTAAATGACTTGGATCTCACAGACTTTTCCACTCAACTGGGTCCACTGCTCTCTGACATTTCATCCCTCTCTTGTCCAAACCCGTGACTCTACGGTATAATTCGGCACTAAAATCAACACTTGAAAAAACTGTACCCTCCACTCTTCGACGTACATCAATCACACAACGGCAACCGTGGCACACTAAACAGACCCGATATATTCAGCGATGCTCACGGGCTGCTGAATGGCAGTGGAGGAAATAACGCACCTGTGCAGATTTCCAGCATTTTAAATTCACCCTTAAGTCCTACAACTCTTCGTTCAGTCTGGCCAAACAAGTCTATTTCTCCTCCCTTGTGTAATCTCACGCATCCAACCCCAGAAAGCTGTTCTCAACCTTTAACTCCCTTCTACGTCCGCCTGCCCTCCGCCCACTACCAACCTCACTGCTCAAATTATTGCTGATCACTTCAAAAATAAAATTAACACCATTAGAAAAGAGATCTGCACCTCACACCCCTTAAACCCAGCAATCCTACCCAACCCTTCTATTAACAAAAATCTATGCTACTTCCCTCCTGTAACAGAGGAAGAAGTCTCTGCACTCCTATCCTTGGCTCATCTCACAACCTGCCCACTTGACCCTATTCCTTCACGACTTATTCCCTCTCTCTCTGCTTTACTAACCCCTACCCTAACTCATCTCTTTAACCAATGTCTCACCGCTGGCACATTTCCTGACACATTCAAGCATGTGTCAATCATACCAATCCTAAAAAAGCCCTCGCTTGACCCCTCCACCCCTTCTAACTATCGACCGGTCTCCTCACTTCCCTTTGCTTCAAAATTATTGGAACAACTAGTCTATAATCGGCTAACTCAATTTTTCACAACTCCTTACTTGGTCCACTACAATCTGGTTTCCGCCCTAAACACTCAACAGAATACGCTTTTGCTGAAGTAACAAATGACCTGTTACCATCTAAAGCAAAAGGCCATTACTCCTTAATAATTTTTCTTGACCTGTCCACAGCTTTTGACACAGTTGACCATCCTCTCCTCCTAAAAATACTACATTTATTTGGCATCCGAGACACAGCCCTCTCCTGGTTTGCATCATATCTGTCAAATCGCTCGTTTTCAGTTTCCTTTAACAACATATCTTATGATCCTATGCCTCTCTCAGTTGGAGTACCACAAGGCTCAATCTTGGGCCCCTTGCTTCTCTCTCTCTATACATCCTGCCTTGGAAAACTTATAGCCTCCTTTGGATTCCAGTACCACTTGTATGCTGATTATACCCAAATCTATCTTTCCTCTCCCGATATCTCTCCCTCTTTACTCAACCAGATTTCTGACTGCCTCTCTGCAATTTCCTCTTGGATGTCTTCACACTACCTCCAAATCAATCTGTCCAAAACTGAGCTGCTTCACACTAGACTCAGAACTCACATTCAACCCACATATACAAGCGCTTACCAAATCCTGTCGTTCCCACCTACGCAACATTTCCAGAATTCGTCCCTTCCTTACGCAAAAAACTACAAAAATACTTACTTTTAGGAATGCTGCATGGAACCCACCCCTCCCCCCCTTTACTAGCTACTACTTTAACTTTATTTAAATTGAAGCCGCTAGCTGCTATTACTCATTAAAAAGGGGTTTACTGAATTTCGGCTAACGAACAAATAATGTTATCAAAACTTGACAAATGACCCAATGAACCATGCTGGATAAAAAAATCAATTATTTAAAATAAAGAATAAATAAATACAATTTTAAAAAAAAAAATCTGATTTTTTTATTAAAGTCAGATTTTTTAATTTAAATAGGATTTTATAAATAAAGTTTCTATTTAAAATTCATTACAATCAAAAGGTTATTTAACCTGAAATAAGGACTATTTTTTTCAAGTTTTTTATTGTTTGTTATTAGGATATATCCCCATAGAGTATGATAATTAATGAGATAAATTAACTTCCCTTAATGATAAATAGAGGCCTCTCTTGGACCTCCCAACATATAACTGTGATCTAGAAAGGAAATTTTGGGGGAAGAATAAAACAGAATAGGCCACTCTTGGCCCTAAATATGGTTGAACATACAAATTACTTGGCTATGAAAATACTGCCCATATATGAAAATATGTAGCAAGTCTGAATTAAAATAACATGTGATGAAGCGGAATGAAGCTGCTGCTTTTGAAAGTGAGGAGAGTGAGCTCATATGCAGAAACTATGGATCTTGCTGCTATAATTTGGTATCCCCTATAGGTAGAGAGTAGAAACAGTATGCAGATAGGTTGTAAAGTCATAGAAATCATTGTAAATATGATGCACCTAGAAAATAAAATCATCATATGCCAACATAAACAGATATATACAGAACTCCAGTATATTATCACCAAAACATTTCAATCCTATCCCAGTGTCAGAATTCTAAAATTCAAAAAACTAATAAAAGAAAAACAGAATGTTTGGTTGAGCTGCAGTTATATCACTTTTACCTAAAAACTGTGTCAAGAAGTTCTATTGAATTTAAATATGTCACTACACACTAGGTAGCATGTGTGTTCCAATGTTGACCCAAGGCTCTAATTGTCCCAATATTCAGGCATGTATGTCGTCAAGAAGAATTCATAAAGCCATAAGTAGAACAGTGGAGTATCAGGGTATGTTATAGCAGGGGTACTACAACTAAGTCTAATTCACCAAAGACCGCAATAATTGTTCTATTGGGCTTGACAATGTCATAGCATAGAAAGTGACATATATAACATATAAAAGATGTGCATTATAATCCATGTGAGACTCAAAATGCTCTGGTATATAGGTTTACCATTACGTAGGTTTGATAAGCAAAACAGTGATATGTCTGTGTACCGTTAAGGCAGATTGCAAGTAGAATCAACCATCTCTTTTGGCTCACAAGTAAATTAACCTACCCAAGTTTTAATGTCTAATTTATGTTAGATGACATAATGTATTAAAAAAAAAAAAAATAATGACTGAGGAATAATGTTCATGTGAGGCTCTCAGGTCATCAGATATGACATCATCATATTAAGAAACTCTAAACAAAATGTATTAACAGTAGCATATTGCATTTATGGTATTTGTAGGTTTGCTGTTGGAAGCCCTATTTTCTACCTGGGTGCTGTCATTAGCTTGAATACAGAGGTATAAATGCAAAAATGGGTAAGATCCGTGTGCAGTCTCTATTATCTTATTCCGGTCTTCAGCTTGCAGCGATCTAGATCTTGGGTAGTGTAGCTTAGCATCCAGGATCCATGCTGTGTCTGAGCTTTTAGGAGAGGAACTGTCAGTAGTCTCCATATGATCCACAAAAGGCCCTTTTAAGGACTAGTGATAGTTTAGCATTAGATTAGGGGATGCTTTAAAATCAAATCCACTCTGCAATGAATTAATCTTGATGAAACAAAATATTTTTTTCTGTTCTGAACACACACATATATATATATATATATATATATATATATATATATATATATATATATATATATAGATAGATAGATAGATAGATAGATAGATAGATAGATAGATAAATCCTATATAATAAAAGGCCAGGTATGTTTGTCAGATGCAGTCATGCGCAGTAGAGACTGCACAAGGACAAACATAACTGGCCTTGAGCAGCAGAGGAAAAGTGTTTTTCGGTAGCTGTGGGAGCGTCGTGACGGGGCGTGCCGTGATGAGAGCATGACCGAGCGGGCGTGCCGTGATGGGGGAGTGGCCGGGAGGTGTGGTCGGCGCGGGTGAAAGCAACAGAGGGGAGAGAGCAAAACAGAGCGGAGAAAGCAAGAGAGAGGAGGGGAGAAAGGAGGGGTGAGAGAGCGCAAAAGAAGAGGGGGAGAGAGAGCAAAAAAGAGAGCAAAAGAGAAGAGGTTAGAGAGCAAAAGAGAGGAGGGGAGAAAGCAAAAGAGAGGAGAGAAAGAGAGAGAAAGAGAGCAAAAGAGAGGGGGAGAGAGAGCAAAAGAGGGGGAGGGAGAGCAAAAGAGAGGGGGAGAGAGAGCAAAAGAGAGGGGGTGAGAGAGCAAAAGAGAGGGGGAGAGAGCAAAAACATAATTTATGTAAGAACTTACCTGATAAATTCATTTCTGTCATATTAGCAAGAGTCCATGAGCTAGTGACGTATGGGATATACATTCCTACCAGGAGGGGCAAAGTTTCCCAAACCTCAAAATGCCTATAAATACACCCCTCACCACACCCACAAATCAGTTTAACGAATAGCCAAGAAGTGGGGTGATAAGAAAAAAGTGCGAAAGCATAAAAAATAAGGAATTGGAATAATTGTGCTTTATACAAAAAAATCATAATCACCTCAAAAAGGGTGGGCCTCATGGACTCTTGCTAATATGAAAGAAATTAATTTATCAGGTAAATTCTTACATAAATTATGTTTTCTTTCATGTAATTAGCAAGAGTCCATGAGCAAGTGACGTATGGGATAATGAATACCCAAGATGTGGATCTTCCACACAAGAGTCACTAGAGAGGGAGGGATAAAATAAACAAAGCCAATTCCGCTGAAAAATAATCCACACCCCAAAACAAAGTTTAAATCTTATAATGAAAAAAAACCCTGAAATTATAAGCAGAAGAATCAAACTGAAACAGCTGCCTGAAGTACTTTTCTACCAAAGACTGCTTCAGAAGAAGAAAACACATAAAAATGGTAGAATTTAGTAAAAGTATGCAAAGAAGACCAAGTTGCTGCTTTGCAAATCTGATCAACCAAAGCTTCATTTCTAAATGCCCAGGAAGTAGAGACTGACCTAGTCGAATGAGCTGTGATCCTTTGAGGCAGAGTTCTACCCGACTCTACATAAGCATGATGACTCAAAGACTTTAACCAAGATGCCAAAGAAATGGCAGAAGCCTTCTGACCTTTCCTAGAACCAGAAAAGATAACAAATAGACTAGAAGTCTTTCGGAAATCTTTAGTAGCTTCAACATAATATTTCAAAGCTCTAACTACATACAAAGGATGCAACGATCTTTCCTTAGAGTTCTTAGGATTAGGACACAATGAAGGAACCACAATTTCTCTACTAATGTTGTTAGAATTCACAACCTTAGGTAAAAATTTAAATGAAGTTCGCAACACCGCCTTATCCTGATGAAAAATCAGAAAAGGAGACTCACAAGAAAGAGCAGATAATTCAGAAACTCTTCTTAGCAGAAGAGATGGCCAAAAGAAACAAAACTTTCCAAGAAAGTAATTTAATATCCAGCGAATACATAGGTTCAAACTGAGGAGCTTGAAGAGCCCCCAGAACCAAATTCAAACTCCAAGGAGGAGAAATTGACTTAATGACAGGTTTTTTTTTTTTTTTATTTTTTTTTTTCAAAAGCTTTATTATAGATTTCAAAAATATAAACGTTTACATCAATATTATCATAACAGAATTTAACATCAAGATGCTTCATAACACAATGTTTTTTTTCAAAGAGCTTCTTTACATATTTGTTTTACATCATTTCGTCCTGAACTCGCGGCATTGTTTAATGTATCTACAGCTATACTCTCATCTCATTCCTCCCTCACTATTCTGGCTATTACCCTGGTCCCATCGGTGTGTAGCAAGGTGACATTCATATTGTTATAGGTCTGTCTGTTGAATGTATGTTTTTCCCCCTTGCATGTTAGCACTTAATTTCTTTCCTTCTGCGTTTCCTGTAATGTCCAGGTCCCTTACGTGAAGTACAGTTATCTTCCCCTGTCCTCTGTCGGTTCTCGTCTTTGAATGTATGTTGGCCTAGGTGATATCCCAGGGGTGTATTGTGAATGTCTTCGCCTTATGTGGGGGAAGGAGAGTAAAAAGGAGGATCCCTATTTGACTATCAAGGAAGGCGGGGCGGGTCTCTTCGCGAACGTAATGTTAATATTACTTATTTGTATCCCATATTTGTAACATGTTTTCATGGATTTCTACTGTGCCATTTTTAATGTGGTGGTATCTCTCCAACTGCAGCAGCATATCTACTTGTCTTACCCATTCTTGAGGTGTGGGGGATGTGTCAGTCTTCCAGTATCTAGGGATTAATACTTTAGCGCTGCTCAGCATAGTCAGTAGCAATTTTCTCTTTGCTGCGCATTTAATCTGGGGTAAACCTGCGAAAAGTAGTAGCATTTTAGGGTCCCTAGGGATTATAATTTCTAGTGTTTTACATATTCTTGTGATTACGCCCGTCCAGAAATGTTGGAGTTTGGGACATTCCCACCATATATGCAGAAAAGTGCCCTCCGTCTCACATGCCCTCCAGCATCTACCTAATGCGTTTGGGTATATTTTTTTGAGTCTGTATGGTGTAAGGTACCATCTAGTAAGTAGTTTGAGGTTTGTCTCTTGTATCTGTGCTGATATAGAGGCTGTCTTGTTATTAATGAATGTGCCTTTCCATGTTTTTGAATTTATCTCCTCACCTATCTCCCTCTCCCATGCTTTTGTGTATGATGGAAGGCCGTCTACGTTGTTTTGTCGAAGTATTTTATAAAGGATAGATATTAGATGTGAGCGTGGGCGTCCTGCGTAGCAGAGTTGTTCGAAATCTGTCAATTTCCGAAGTAATGCATTTCTGTCTTTATGTGTTGTAACAAAATGTGAGATTTGTGCAAATGCCAACCAATTCAAGTGTGTTTCTGTATCTTTTATATCCTCCCATTTTTTGATTTTATGGTGTTGGGTTAATGATGTAATTGTGTTCTGCGCTACTTGTTGACCTTGTGGAACGTATTTCCTTACTATTCCCAATGGGAGAGCTGGATTGTCCATGTATGGGGTCATGGGGGATACCGGAGTGGATATCCGAGGGGAGTTTTGTATAATTTTGTCCCACACCCTGAATAGCTCTTTATAAAGAGGGTATCTGTATACAATCATTGGCCTGTCCTTTTTTAGTATCCAAGCTATGTGTCCGGGGTTGTTGGTGTGTAGGATTGCCCTATCTATCTGTATCCATTTCTTTGTGCTATCGTTGGAGCACCATTCCACTAGTCTTTGGAGAATCAAAGCCTGCCTATATGTCTGGATATTTGGTACCCCTAATCCCCCTTCCTCCTTTGGTAAATACATTGTTTGTTTATTAATCCTTGGTTTTATACCACCCCAGATGTATGTCTCTAATGTGTTCTGTAGTTTGTTCATAAATTCCCCTGGTAATGGGATGGGTAAGGCCTGCATGATATATAGTATTCTGGGGAGAATGTTCATTTTAATGACACTAATTCTGCCTAGCCATGACAATTTTTTGTTTTTCCAATTGGATAAATCTCCAATTATTATTTTTTCTAAGTGTTTGTAGTTGGCCTCAAAAATAACCTCCGTGTCTGCTGATATTTGGATTCCTAAATATTTCATCATATTTGGTTGCTTGCGCAGGGGGCATAAGGCCATCAACTGTGACATTTTGTCTTCTTTTAAATTTATATTGAGTACCTCTGATTTGCTTATGTTTAATTGGAAGTTAGAGTGTTTGCCGTATTCCTGTATTATCTTTAATGCTTGTGGCAGCGACTCCTCTGATTTTGTAAGGGATAGCAAGATGTCATCTGCATACATGGCTATTTTATGTTCTGTGCTGTATAGTTTTACTCCCGTTACGCGAGGGTCTGTCCGCAACTTTAAGGCTAATATTTCTATAGATATCGCAAATAATATTGGGGAGAGAGGGCATCCCTGCCGGGTGCCATTGGTAATTTTGAAGCTTTCAGACAAGAGGCCATTGACTTTTATCTTAGCTGATGGTGTAGTATACAGTGAGAATATCATTTTGATAAATCGTTTGCTGAAGCCCATCTTTGACAGGGTGAACCTTAAAAATGACCAGCTCACCCTGTCAAAGGCCTTTTCTGCGTCCAGGGATGTTAGTGTCATTGGTATATGTTCTAGTTTTGCATATTTTATTAACTGTAAGACCTTCAAGGTATTGTCCCTTGCTTCCCTGCCTGGGACGAATCTCACCTGATCCGAATTGATTAACTCTGGGAGAACCCTATTTATTCTTGTGGCCAATATTTTTGCATATATTTTTACGTCTGTATTAAGTAGCGATATGGGTCGGAAATTTTCAGGTCTATCTGGGGTTTTTCCTGGTTTGGGGAGTACTGTGATATGTGCCTCTAGTAGGTTCCGAGAGAACCCTCCACTCTCTTGTAGCGTGTTGTAAGTGTCTGCAAGGTGGGGGGCCAATATTTGTCCAAATTTTTTATAATAGGCTATGCCAAAGCCGTCCGGTCCTGGGCTTTTCCCTGAGGGGGTGTCTTTTATTGCAAGTAAAATTTCATTAGTTGTTATGTGCATTTCCAAACTTTTCGCATCTTCTGTGCTGATTTGGGGTATGTTTATATTCCCTACATATGCTTCTAGGTCTTGGTCTGTGTTCCTAGTACCTAGGTTCTTGTTAGGTGAATGTGTGTCTGTTCGCAGGTTGTATAGTGTAGAGTAATATTGTCTTAAAGTCTCGGCAATCCCCTTGCTATCCTCATGCTTTATTCCTTGTTTGTCTATAACTCCTGAGACATAGGCTCTGTGTTGTTTTCGCTTGAGAGCTTTTGCAAGTGAGGCCCCTGGTTTGTTGCTGTATTCAAAATAATGTTGTTTTAGATGGAGTGCTTTTGTTTGGGTCTCTTTAAGTTGCAAGTTTAGTAATTCTGCTCTAACCTTTTTCAGGGATTCGTATACATCTATGGCGGTGGTGTCTTTTTTATGTTCCCCTTCCCAATATGCGAGTTGTGCTTTTAAGGAATTATAGTGTTGTCTGGCCTGCTTAATCTGTTGGGTCTTAATTTTAATCATTAAACCTCTTATTACTGCCTTATGTGCTTCCCACACCATGGCCGGTCTGCTTTGCTCTGTCTTATTTAGTTTAAAATATTCTTCTAATTCTTTTGTTATTTATAGCACATTTATCGAGTTATTTAATAAAGATTCATCTAGGCGCCAAATGTGGGGTAGGAATGGTTTTTCTTGCCAGTCAAACTCACATACCACAGGTGTGGGTGTGAGTAGAATGTATAATTCCTTTCCCCTGGGTGTCGCACTCTCCATGCATCTCGTAATAGTAGTTGCTGTGTCTGTGCCGTTATTGATTTTAGTACTTTCTTTGGAATGTTAGATAGTCCGCTGGATGTGTCAATTTTTGGATCTAAAGGTGTGTTAAAATCTCCTCCCAATATCATTTCCCCTTTACCTATCTCCAAAAGTTTTTGTGTCACTGTCTTCAGTGTTAAATGTTGTTGTTGATTGGGCAGATACACATTTGCTAATGTTATATGTCTATTATATAGTAGGCCTACTACTATGAGGTACCTTCCTTCCTTGTCTTTCTCCACATGTGTTGCTTGAAAATGGATGTTGTTTTTGATAAGGATTCCTACCCCACCTGCCTTCGAAGGGCCTGAGGCCAAGAAAGTTGTTTGGTATCTAGGACTGAGAACCCTAGGCTCTCTCCCTTTTTTAAAGTGAGTTTCCTGCACAAATATTATGTCGCTTTTTTGTTTATGTAAGTCATTGAAAGCAATGGACCTTTTTGTCGGGCTATTGAGGCCCTTGGCGTTAATCGTGATAAGGCGCAGTTTGTGTGCTTTGTCTTGTTCTCCCCTTATCTCTGTGTATGCCATTTCGTTTTTCTTTCCTCTCTTTCCCCCCCCCCCTTCTTTTCCTTTAAATTATTTTCTCTCCCTGTAGCGTATGGGTAATACCAGTCTTTGGGTAGTGGATCCAAAAAATGTGAGTGATGTAAGGAATTGTGTGATGCGGTAATCTTTCTGCCGCGAGTTCAGTGAAGCCTTTAATTCAGTAGTTGCTCCTTGTGGTGGATATGTTGCGTAGTATACCTAGTATCTACGTTAAATTGGAGGGTGTTATCCCTTATCCCCAGACCTTTCGCCTACTTAGTGTTAGCCCTTGCGTACCTGAAATCTGTCTACCCTAACTGTATAGACTAATGCCGCTAGGCGTCTCAGAACGTCCAGTATGTAAGTGGCAAGTCGCTAGCGTAATTCTCTAATTATGTGGTAGTAAAGCTATAATTCTTCTGACAGTGTGAAGCCCATAGTATCATGTTTGTTATCTAATCTTGATTCTAAGTCTCATATAAACGTGAGTTAGTCAAATAATAAGAAAACCAAAATCTTGTTATTACTTGTATACAAGTGTCATAGTATATCTTCTTTATCTGATCTATCATAGTTTTAGTTTAAAGGCACATATATACATGTTGAAATGCATCTACCCCTGCAGCTTATTGATTGTTATATTCAATATCATGCTTTTACATCGGGTTAAGAATCCATAGTTATATACATATACAGCAATTTTTGGTTTATAGGTGGATAAACATGTCTATAATAGGCTTTTGTGGATTAGTTCCAATCACTTAGTCTCTGTGTTATCACTTAAGTTCCAGGCTAATAGTGGATGTACTGTGAGGTGATATGTGGGTAGAAAACACTAGTAAACGTAAACATTTCAACAATTAAAGGAGTAGTAGTTCTCAACTTAATAACTATAACAATTTCAACATATCTTGCACAGATAAGTCCTTGTAAGCATGTCCATATCTGGTTGTATTGTAAAGGTTTACCAGCGACTATTTCCTACCTGCTAGAGCACTACATTGTCCCAAGATTGATAATAACTATACATATATTTAGCTAACATTGGTACATATATATATGATCATGTCCATAGTTATCACCTGAGGGTTAGTTTCTATCGCTGAGTCTCTATGACAGTACTAAAGCTCCAGATTATTAATGGCTATGCTGTGAGGTAATGTTTTATACAGTGAGCATTATTAACATAAACATTTCAGCAATTAAAGAAGTAGTAATTTTACAGCTTAACGGCTAAAACAACTTTACCCAGTCCTTTATAGATAGGTCCTTTCAGCTGCATTCACGACAGGTTGTGTGATGGAGGAGCTATCCTTCATGTTTTATCGACACCAGGGTCTTTATATGTCCGTTCGGGTTTCCCCTTTCCTTACCCGTGTGTCTGTCAGTGTATTTCTGGCCGGTGGTAAATGTTCTTTTGGTGGTGGGATAGATATCTGAAGGAGTTCACAAAAGCGTTCCAAATCTTCTGGGCTTCTATATGTGGCTAATTTGTCTCCTTTTGAAGCATGTATACAAACTGGGAATCCCCACTTGTATTGAATGTTTTTTTCTCTCAGAACTGTTGTGATAAATTGCAGTTCTCTGCGTTTCTGGAGAGTGACCGGGCTGAGGTCTGTGTATATCTGTATTGATATTCCTGCGTGAGTGAAATGAGGTTTTTGTCTAGCATGCCGTAATATTTCCTCTTTCTCTTGATAATTAAGGAATTTTATGATCACATCCCGTGGTGGAGCTTTTGGCGATGGTTTGGCCCTCAGGGCCCTATGTGCCCTTTCCATGGTCACCTCAGCTGATGTATTGGAGCCTTTAAGAGTTCTGAAAAGATCCTGTAGGTAACCCGTTAGGGCTGAGGGTTGTACGCTCTCTGGGATTCCTCTGATCCGCAAGTTGTTTCTGCGGCCCCTATTATCCAAATCTTCTACTTTTTCTTGAAGATGTTGGATAGTGTCCTCTTGATTATACATTAGCTGTGATAGGTGTTGTATGTCTTGGTTAGCAATCTCATGGCTTTCTTCTAAAGTGACCACTCTGTTATCTATTCTTTTAATGTCCCTTTTCATCTCCTGGAACATGTTTCGCATGTCTGCCATGGCAGCTTTTATGTCTTCTTTTGATGCTAATAATTTTAGGTCCTCTCTTGTGATGTCTGTCTGTTTGGCAGATGGTATTGAGGGAACTATGCTGGTTTCACTGACTTCTGTTGGTGGTTGTGGGTTCCCTAAAGTCTCTGAAGAAGTTTGTGTCACATCTTCTGTTTGTTTTAGATAGTGATCCATCATCTTTGTTTTGGGGATAGTGTCCGTTTTTTGTGTCTTTTTCGCTGGCATCATCCCTCAATGAATCTGGGTATTTTGTCCCTTAATTAAGCCTCTTTGCTGCCTGCTTTTATTTGTGGTCTGTATATTGTGTTATTTGCTGTGTCTGTTTCAGTGACTTTGTATTTCAGATCTTTGCTGGTGATTTATAGAGATGCTTGGGTCTAATTATAATTCACTCCAGGCGTTTTGTATGGGGCTTTGGGGTTGCTGGAAATTTGTCCCTGCCGTTTACTTCCAGATTCAAAGTAATGCCACTGTCTCTGGTCTGCCACGTGGTCTGACGATGTATTTGTTTTATAGGCCTGATGTTTTGCGGTAGCTGCGTCGTCTCTGCTAAATCTTTATTGCCCTTTCTGATGTATCTGGACACAGGTGAGTAGTAGTGTATATCGGAGCCTGTTTATTTTTATTTTTTTAGGTGCCTGTTATTTATTAGGTCTGTGCGGTCCTCCGCTACATCAATGCGGCTATATAGTCTACCGCCCTTGCCCTGCTTTCACTTGCCGCCGCTCCACTACTTGCCCCCGGCTGCTGACAGTTCTACTTACTGCTTAGGGGCCTGTTATTTATTAGGTCTGTGCGGCCCTCCGCTACTTCAATGCGGCTATATAGTCCGCCGCCCTTGCCCTGCTTTTACTTGCCACCACTCCACTACTTGCCCCCGGCTGCTGACAGTTTTACTTACTGCTTAGGGCGATGATCTGCGGCCTTTCTCCCGTCTGTAATAGTGGCGGTCTGGGCTGCAGTCTGTTGTAGGCTTCCGTCACCGCGATAATGGCTGCTTATACAGGGAGTGTGAGATGCGGTGCCACTCAACCTCCGGACTATATGAGGATCATGTTTAGGGTACAAGTGCTGCTTTTTGAGGGCTATTTAGCTTGTCTTTTGTGTTTTATTTTGCTAGTCTGGGGATAAGGGCCTAGGAGCTGTGCTAGCAAGCTGCCATCCCGGTCCGTGGCCAAGCTCCGCCCCCTTAATGACAGGTTTTATACGAACCAAAGCCTGTACAAAACAATGAATATCAGGAAGATTAGCAATCTTTCTGTGAAAAAGAACAGAAAGAGCAGAGATTTGTCCATTCAAGGAACTTGCAGACAAACCTTTATCCAAACCATCCTGAAGAAACTGTAAAATTCTAGGAATTCTAAAAGAATGCCAAGAAAAATGATGAGAAGAACACCAAGAAATGTAAGCCTTCCAGACTCGATAATATATCTTCCTAGATACAGATTTACGAGCCTGTAACATAGTATTAATTACGAAGTCAGAGAAACCTCTATGACTGAGAATCAAGCGTTCAATCTCCATACCTTCAAATTTAAGGATTTGAGATCCTGATGGAAAAAAGGACCTTGCGATAGAAGGTCTGGTCTTAACGGAAGAGTCCACGGTTGGCAAGTAGCCATCCGTACAAGATCCGCATACCAAAACCTGTGAGGCCATGCTGGAGCCACCAACAGAACAAACGAACGCTCCTTTAGAATCTTGGAAATCACTCTTGGAAGAAGAAGAACTAGAGGCGGAAAGATATAGGCAGGATGATACTTCCAAGGAAGTGACAATGCATCCACTGCTTCAGCCTGAGGATCCCTGGATCTGGACAGATACCTGGGAAGCTTCTTGTTTAGATGGGAAGCCATCAGATCTATTTCTGGAAGTCCCCACATTTGAACAATCTGACGAAATACCTCTGGGTGAAGAGACCATTCGCCCGGATGTAATGTTTGGTGACTGAGATAATCCGCTTCCCAATTGTCTATACCTGGGATATGAACCGCAGAAATTAGACAGGAGCTGAATTCCGCCCATACAAGTATTCAAGATACTTCTTTCATAGCCAGAGGTCTGTGAGTCCCTCCTTGATGATTGACATATGCCACGGTTGTGACATTGTCCGTCTGAAAACAAATGAACGATTCTCTCTTCAGAAGAGGCCATGACTGAAGAGCTCTGAAAATCGCACGGAGTTCCAAAATGTTGATTGGTAATCTCGCCTCCTGAGATTCCCAAACCCCTTGTGCTGTCAGAGACCCCCATACAGCTCCCCAACCTGTCAGATTTGCATCTGTTGAAATCACAGTCCAGGTCGGAAGAACAAAAGAAGCCCCCTGAACTAAACGAAGGTGGTCTGTCCACCACATCAGAGAGTGTCGTACAATCGGTTTTAAAGATATTAATTGTGATATCTTTGTATAATTCCTGCACCACTGGTTCAGCATACAGAGCTGAAGAGGTCGCATGTGAAAACAAGCAAAGGGGATTGCGTCCGATGCAGCAGTCATAAGACCTAGAATTTCCATGCATAAGGCTACCGAAGGGAATGATTGAGACTGAAGGTTTCGACAAGCTGAAACCAATTTCAGACGTCTCTTGTCCGTCAGCGATAGAGTCATAGACACTGCATCTATCTGGAAACCTAAAAAGGTTACCCTTGTCTGAGGAATCAACAAACTCTTTGGTAAATTGATCCTCCAACCATGTTCTCGAAGAAACGATACAAGTCGATTCGTATGAGATTCTGCTAAATGTGAAGACTGAGCAAGTACCAAGATATCGTCCAAATAAGGAAATACCACAATACCCTGTTCTCTGATTACAGATAGAAGGGCACCGAGAACCTTTGTAAAAATCCTTGGAGCTGTTGCTAGGAAAGGCAGAGCCACAAACTGGTAATGCTTGTCTAGAAAAGAGAATCTCAGAAACTGATAGTGATCTGGATGAATCGGAATATGCAGATATGCATCCTGTAAATCTGTTGTGGACATATAATGCCCTTGCTGAACAAAAGGCAGAATAGTCCTTATAGTTACCATTTTGAATGTTGGAATCCTTACATAGCGATTCAATATTTTTAAATCCAGAACTGGTCTGAAGGAATTCTCCTTCTTTGGTACAATGAAGAGATTTGAGTAAAACCCCAGCCCCTGTTCCAAAACTGGAACAGGCAAAATTACTCCAGCCAACTTTAGATCTGAAACACATTTCAGAAATGCTTGAGCCTTCACTGGATTTATTGGGACACGGGAAAGAAAAAATCTTTTTGCAGGAGGCCTTATCTTGAAGCCTATTCTGTACCCTTGTGAAACAATATTTTTAATCCAAAGATTGTGAATCGAATTGATCCAAATTTCTTTGAAAATTCGTAATCTGCCCCCTACCAGCTGGGCTGGAATGAGGGCCGCACCTTCATGTGGACTTGGGAGCTGGCTTTGGCTTTCTAAAAGGCTTGGATTTATTCCAGACTGGAGATGGTTTCCAAACTGATACCGCTCCTGTAGGGGAAGGATCAGGTATTTGTTCCTTATTGTGACGAAAGGAACGAAAACGATTAGCAGACCTAAATTTACCCTTAGATCTTTTATCCTGTGGTAAAAAAGTTCCTTTCCCCCCAGTAACAGTTGAAATTATAGAATCCAACTGTTAACCAAACAATGTATTACCTTGGAAAGAAAGGGAAAGCAAAGTTGACTTAGAAGACATATCAGCATTCAGAGTTTTAAGCCATAAAGCTCTTCTAGCTAAAATAGCTAAAGACATATACCTGACATCAACCCTAATGATATAAAAAATGGCATCACAAATAAAGTTATTAGCATGTTGAAGAAGATTAACAATGCTATGAGAATTATGATCTGTTACATGTTGTGCTAAAGCTTCCAACCAGAAAGTTGAAGCTGCAGCAACATCCACCAAAGATATAGCAGGTCTAAGAAGATTACCTGAACATAAGTAAGCTTTTCTTAGAAAGGATTAAATTTTCCTATCAAAAGGATCCTTAAAGGAAGTACTATCTGCCGTAGGAATAGTAGTACGTTTAGCAAGAGTAGAGATAGCCCCATGAACCTTAGGGATTTTGTCCCAAAACTCTAATCTGTCAGATGGCACAGGATATAATTGCTTAAATCGTTTAGAAGGAGTAAATGAATTACCCAAATTATTCCATTCCCTGGAAATTACTTCAGAAATAGCATCAGGAACGGGAAAAAACCGTATTCAAACGTTTAGATTTAGTAACAAGAGGAACAGATTCCTCTATTTCTAATGCAATTAAGACTTCTTTAAGTAAAGAGCGAATAAATTCCATTTTAAATAAATATGAAGATTTATTAGTATAAACCTCTGAAACAGAATTCTCTGAACCAGAAAAATCATTATCAGAAACAGAATCAGAATGATGATCTTCATTTAAAAATTCATCTGAAAAATGAGAAGTTTTAAAAGACCTTTTACGTTTACTGGAAGGAGGAATAACAGATAGCCTTCTTAATAGATTTAGAAAAAATATCTTATGTTAACAGGAACACCCTGAATATTAGATGTTGATGGAACAGCAACAGGTAATGGAACATTACTAAAGGAAATATTATCTGCATTAACAAGTTTGTCATGACATTCATTACAAACAACAGCCGGAGGAACAGTTACCACAAGTTTACAACAAATACACTTAACTTTGGTAGATCCAGCATCAGGCAGCAATTTTCAAGAAGTATCTTCTGATTCAGGGTCAATCTGAGACATCTTGCAATATGTAATAGAAAAAACAACATATAAAGCAAAATTGATCAAATTCCTTAAATGACAGTTTCAGGAATGGGAAAAAATGCCAATGAACAAGCTTCTAGCAACCAGAAGCAAATAAACAATGAGACTTAAATAATGTGGAGACAATAATGACGCCCATATTTTTTAACGCCAAAAAAGACGCCCACATTATTTGGCGCCTAAATGCTTTAAGCGCCAAAAATGACGCCACATCCGGTGACGCCGACATTTTTGGCGCAAAAACGTCAAAAAAATGACGCAACTTCCGGCCGGAAATGACAAAGAAAATTTTTGCGCCAAAAAAAAGTCCGTGCCAAAAATGACGCAATAAAAAGAAGCATTTTCAGCCCCCGCGAGCCTAACAGCCCACAGGAAAAAAGTCAAATTTAAAGGTAAGAAAAATTGACTATTCATATGCATTATCCCAATAATGAAACTGACTGTCTGAAAAAAAGGAATGTTGAACATACTGAATCAAGGCAAATAAATGTTTAAACACATATATTTAGAAATTTATATTAAAGTGCCTAACCATAGCTTAGAGTGTCACAAAAATATGACTTACTTACCCCAGGACACTCATCTACATGTAGTAGAAAACCAGACCAGTACTGAAACGAGAATCAGTAGAGGTAATGGTATATATAAGAGTATATCGTCGATCTGAAAAGGGAGGTAAGAGATGAATCTCTACGACCGATAACAGAGAACCTATGAAATAGACCCCGTAGAAGGAGATCATTGAATTCAAATAGGCAATACTCTCTTCACATCCCTCTGACATTCACTGCACACTGAGAGGAAAACCGGGCTCCAGCCTGCTGCGAAGCGCATATCAACGAAGAATCTAGCACAAACTTACTTCACCACCTCCATGGGAGGCAAAGTTTGTAAAACTGATTTGTGGGTGTGGTGAGGGGTGTATTTATAGGCATTTTGAGGTTTGGGAAACTTTGCCCCTCCTGGTAGGAATGTATATCCCATACGTCACTAGCTCATGGACTCTTGCTAATTACATGAAAGAAAGAAAGGGGGGAGAGAGAGCAAAAGAAAGGGGGGAGAGAGAGCAAAAGAAAGGGGGGAGAGAGAGCAAAAGAAAGGGGGGAGAGAGAGCAAAAGAGGAGGGAAAGAGAGCAAAAGAGGGGGACAGAGAGCAAGAGAGGTGGAGAGAGTGAGCAAAAGAGGAGAGAGTGAGCAAGAGAGGCAGGAGAGAGAGCAAAAAAGAGAGGTAGAAGAGAGCAAAAGAGGGGGGAGAGCAAAAGAGGGGGAGAGAACAAAAGAGGGGGAGAGAGCAAAAGAGGGGGAGAGAGCAAAAGAGGGGGAGAGAGCAAAAGAGGGGGAGAGAGCAAAAGAGGGGGAGAGAGCAAAAGAGGGGGGAGAGAGCAAAAGAGGGGGGAGAGAGCAAAAGAGGGGGGAGAGAGCAAAAGAGGGGGGAGAGAGCAAAAGAGGGGGGAGAGAGCAAAAGAGCGGGGAGAGAGCAAAAGAGGGGGGGAGAGAGCAAAAGAGGGGGGAGAGAGAGCAAAAGAGGGGGGAGAGAGAGAGAGCAAAAGAGGGGGGAGAGAGAGAGAGCAAAAGAGAGGGGGGAGAGAGAGCAAAAGAGAGGGGGGAGAGACAGCAAAAGAGAGGGGGGAGAGAGAGAGAGAGAGCGAGCAAAAGAGAGGGGGAGAGAGAGCGAGAGAGAGAGCAAAAGAAAGGGGGGAGAGAGAGCAAAAGAAAGGGGGGAGAGAGCAAAAGAAAGGGGGGAGAGAGAGAAAAAGAAAGGGGGGAGAGAGAGAAAAAGAAAGGGGGGAGAGAGAGCAAAAGAAAGGGGGGAGAGAGAGCAAAAGAAAGGGGGGAGAGAGAGCAAAAGAAAGGGGGGAGAGAGAGCAAAAGAAAGGGGGGAGAGAGAGCAAAAGAAAGGGCAAGAGAGAGCAAAAGAAAGGGCAAGAGAGAGCAAAAGAAAGGGCAAGAGAGAGCAAAAGAAAGGGCGGAGAGAGAGCAAAAGAGAGGAGGGAAAGAGCAAAAGAGGGGGAAAGAGAGCAAAAGAGGGGGAAGAGAGCAAAAGAGGTGTAGAGAGTGAGCAAAAGAGGAGAGAGTGAGCAAGAGAGGCAGGAGAGAGAGCAAAAGAGGGAGGAGAGAGCAAAAGAGGGGGGAGAGCAAAAGAGGGGGGAGAACAAAAGAGGGGGAGAGAGCAAAAGAGGGGGAGAGAGCAAAAGAGGGGGAGAGAGCAAAAGAGGGGGAGAGAGCAAAAGAGGGGGAGAGAGCAAAAGAGGGGGAGAGAGCAAAAGAGGGGGGGGAGAGCAAAAGAGGGGGAGAGAGCAAAAGAGGGGGAGAGAGCAAAAGAGGGGGAGAGAGCAAAAGAGGGGGGAGAGAGCAAAAGAGGGGGGAGAGAGCAAAAGAGGGGGGAGAGAGCAAAAGAGGGGGGAGAGAGCAAAAGAGGGGGGAGAGAGAGCGAGAGCAAAAGAGAGGGGGGAGAGAGCGAGAGAGAGAGAGCGAGAGCAAAAGAGAGAGGGAAAAGAGAGCAAAAGAGAGGGGGAGAGAGAGCAAAAGAGAGGGGGAGAGAGAGCAAAAGAGAGGGGGGAGAGAGAGCAAAAGAGAGGGGGAGAGAGTGAGCAAAAGAGGGGGAGAGAGAGAGCAAAAGAGAGGGGGGAGAGAGAGAGAGCAAAAGAGAGGGGGAGAGAGAGAGCAAAAGAGAGAGGAGAGAGTGAGCAAAAGAGGTGGGAGAGAGAGCAAAAGAGAGGGGGGAGAGCAAAAGAGGGGATAGAGAGAGCAAAAGAGAGGGGGGAGAGAGCAAAAGAGAGGGGGAGAGAACAAAAGAGGGGGGGGAGAGAACAAAAGAGGGGGGGAGAGCAAAAGAGGGGGGGAGAGAGAGCAAAAGAGGGGGGAGAGAGAAAAAGAGGGGGGGATAGAGAGAAAAAGAGGGGGCAGAGAGCAAAAGAGGGGGCAGAGAGAAAAAGTGAGGGAGAGAGAGAGCAAAAGAGGGAGCGGGAGAGAGAGAGATAGGGGTGGGGAGAGAGCAAAAGAGGGGAGAGAGAGCAAAAAAGGGGAGAGAGAACAAAAAAGAGGGATGAGAGAGCAAAAGAGAGAGAGGAGAGAAAGAGCAAAAGAGGGGGGAGAGAAAGAGAGCAAAAGAGAGGGGGGAGAGAAAGAGAGCAAAAGAGAGGGGGGAGAAAGAGCAAAAGAGAGGGGGAGAGAGAAAAAGAGCAAAAAAGAGAGGGGGAGAGAGAAAAAGAGAGGGGAGAGAAAGAGAGGGGGAGAGAGCAAGAAAGGAGGAGAGAGCGCAAAAGAGAGGGGGAGAGAAAGAGAGCAAAAGAGAGGGGGAGAGAGAAAAAGAGCAAAAGAGAGGGGAGAAAAGAGAGGGGAGAGAAAGAGAGGGGGAGAGAGCAAGAAAGGAGGAGAGAGCGCAAAAGAGAGGGGGAGAGAAAGAGCGCAAAAAAGAGGGGGAGAGAAAGAGCGCAAAAAAGAGGGGGGAGAGAGAGAGCAAGGGGTGGGACCGCGGTACTTAAAAGAATTGGCCCGTGTACACAGGCTTTAGGACTAATATATATAGTTTAACCCGGATGGTTTAAATTCAGTTATGGACATAAATTTTTAGGTTTTATAACCAAAGAGTTTAAAAATTAAAATGAAAACCTATAGCTAACAAGTTTATATATACAATGTTATCATTGATATGATGTTGGATGTGTTTTTGTTTTTTTGTGAAATGAAAATATGTTTTGAAACTCACATTAAGACTAAGTTCACAAAAGATTTCCGCTAATGTTTTTTTATTAATTAGATTTGTATTGTAGCCATATATAATGATGATATGTTCCTTTTAGAAGTAATTAATTAATGTGCTCAAGTATAACACATTTGGCTTTAAATAGCAGTCTGGTTGGAGTTGGTGTATATGCCAGTGTTCAAGGACTAGGGGAAGGCCCGAAACATGTTTGGCACTATTTTCCATCAGACTGTGGATTTTTTTTAACTAATTTTAAGGCTTTTCTACAGTTTTTAATGCATTGTGAATAAAAATTGGATATTTTTTTACCTTTGGATTTTCTTCTTGTGTGAGGTGCGGATCATTATACTCCACCTTGATGGCATGCATGCCACGAAGCAACACCTCCTCCATTACCCCTATGTGGGGCCACCAGTAGAGGTTCTGATCCACCTATTACAACTCTGCTTAACAACTATTTATTTCAAATTTGAAAAACATTTTTACCTGCAAAAACAGGGGATCAATATGGCGCCCTTATACGCTAACCTCTATATGGCACAATTTGAGACCAATGACACAGACCTATTTAAAGACCAGCGGATAAAATTCTTCAAACGTTACATTGACGATCTGCTGCTAATATGGAGTGGAACAGAACAGGAACTGCACTTCTGGTTCAAACAATTGAACAGTGCATCCACAGCTTTAAAATTTAAAATGAATTATTCTAGTACCACAATTGATTTTCTGGATGTACGCTTGTTTAAAGATTCGGAAAAACTACTGTCCACATTATTCAGAAAAGAGACTGACAGAAACTTCCTCCTATACTATACATCCTGCCAGCCCCCAGCGCTCAAAAGCGCTCTACCTAAATCTCAATTACAACGAGTCTTAAGAAATAATACTCTGGATTTGAAAAAAGATGAGCAGTTGGCTGAAATGGAACACAGATTCTCACAAAGGGGCTACCCTGCAAAATTGCTGAAACAACATAAAACACAAATTTTAGACAATATAAACATTGTTGGTGAGGACAAGCATATTCCCAGGATGACCTTTGTAACCACATACACTGGGGATAAACAGAGAATCAATAAACATCTCCAGGACAATTGGCATGTCTTGAGCACGGATCCTGCATTGCCATTTCAGTCTATGCCCCCACCCAGGATTGGCTTTAGGAGATTAAGATCTCTCAGGGACATTTTGGTGAAAACTGACCCAAGTAAAAAGCTACAACAAAGGTACCTGGCTTAATCTGGATAAAAAAATTGTCTTCAGATGTATTGGCTGCACTACCTGCAGCGCTCTTACTACTGGCAATTACTTTACACATCCGCACAAAAAGAAAAAGTACTTTCATAAGTACAGACTAACTCGTACCACCACCCACATAATTTATTTGCTACATTGTATTTGTGGCCTTTTTTACGTGGGCAAAACGACCGATGACCTTCGCACTAGAATGGCCAATCACTGGTCAGCTATTAGACTAGCTATCAAAAATGGGACCTCTGAGCAACCGGTGGCACGACACTTCGCCCAGAACAATCATACGGTCAAGGACCTCAGATACACCATCATTGATCACGTGCCCCCTCTCAGCAGGGGAGGTGACAGGGGAACCCTATTACTCAGGAAAGAGGCCTGCTGGACATATGACTTGGAGACACTCATACCTAAAGGGCTCAACACACATCTGGACTGGCAGGTGTGTTTATGAATTATGCCCATTAACTAACTTGACACAGTCTAAGTTTTGACATTAGGACTGCTGTGCCCTGGTTTCTTATTTACTGGTTATATTGTTTATATTGTTACATCAATGTTTCTTCTCATGTTTCTTTATTTTCTATTTTACAGCATGTTATTTTATTTAACATGATATATTGTTTATCATACACTTGCTGGATATTTTTTGATAATTGTTTGATGACTTTTCTCTTCTTTTTATTTTATCTTTTATTTTTCCTTTCTTTGCTCTTTGTTTTGTATGCCATACATGTTTTTTATGCCATACGTGTTTGTGATGTCATACTCTTTCCAGCACTTCTGCCCTATGTCCTCCCTTCATCTCAGATTTATCAAAGCTTGCTCCCTTAATTTGACTTATCCTGTTTAACACTGATTTGTTTCCAAGTCTATGCCTGGCTGATCCACTGCAGCCTACTGGCTCGCTACCCAGGCTATGCCTTAATTTTGGCCCTATCTATTGACACACCAATGATGACTGGCATACACTTAATTGGCTAACCAATATTTTCCTATTATGGCAGCACGCACTTTGCACCGCCTGTGATCTTATATGTCTGTTCGGTCCCGGTATTGACAGAGGGTCCGGGACGAATTTATTATATTACATATTGCCCTATCTGTTAGCCCGATGTTGCTGGCATACACATCCAGCTTTTACTTTGCTACTTATGAAGGATTGGCATTTGTCTCCTGTCTATGATAGTACTGCAGACACACTTGTATATCCTAATCTTGAGTATTTGTGTTTACAGGTTGCTATAGCAACCAGCCGGTTTTGGGCTCTCAATTCAAATGTCTCATTGTTCCCGGTCTTTTCTGTAACTTGCCAGACTGCTGAGGTTGCCTCTAGGTTACGGGGCCGTGCATGACAATAGTAATTCTCACCGCAGACAGGTACATTGTATTACATATGATCTCTACTACGCTCTGACCGTCACCGACATTATCTCTGCTTTTAGTATTATGTTTTTTGCACAAATTACAGACTTGTGAGCTGGTGTAAGTGTCCCAGTTAGTGTTGACATGGCTTCTTGTAACATGTTGGGCTACCCTTCGTTTGATATACATTTGCATTAGTTCTTTTGCAACACTTTTTACACTTACATGCTCATGCACTATACTATTATTGCATTTTGGTTGCAGGGCCAATATGGCCCATACAGTATCTTTGTGCTTAATTCTGCCTATATTTAGGTTGATTTGTCTACCTCATCATTTGTGTCTGTTATTATGTATTATTGTATTATAATGATGTATTGCATATATGTTCAGAATGCATACTATGTGTCTTCCATCTTTATATTCTGCTGTATATATGTACATATTTATTTATGCAAGGTTGTTTGTATACTTGGCCAGCCTCATTTGTTGCTAGGGGAGTGTCCACACCCTGTGGGTGGCACCCTACCTGGAGAGCTAGTGATTGGCTGACCTACCTACTTCAGGATGTCTGGTGTGGGTTTGTTCATATTGTATCTTTGTATGTCTGAAGAAGGGGCTAACCCCCCGAAAACCTTCACATATTGGAATTAAACTTCTGAAAAGTCCTGGCGAGTGCACTCCTCATTATTTTCTATTTACTTATCTGTTGCACCCTGGGCATTGGAACTGGATTTCTGGAGTGCTTGTCTATCTTGAACTATATATATATATATATATATATATATATATATATATATATATATATATATATATATATATATATATATATATATATATATATATATATATATATATATATATATATATATATATAATCAGGATCCAGCACTCACACCATTATCAACCCCCGGGGTGCACTTCAAAACAAAGTATGCATTAGAAATGAAGGAAGGCACTCTCCGTTATCAGCAATTTTCTTTTATTGCAACGGTAAACGTTTTCAGGGTCTCCCCGTCCTCAGACCATATAACAATACCAAAGATCAACTCACCCTTAAATCACCCACTACCACCACCATGCCGAGACACCGGCCATCCCCGCAGCGTCCGTAAAGCACAACTGCGCATGCGCAAACGGTCCTACGGAGAGCCAGATAGGACATGCCTAAAAATCAAAGTGGAAAATACAAGTTATGTACCAAGAACCCATAATAAAAACATAAAGGAAGTGAACACAAGTACCATACTCACAATTAGACATTACGAAATTTAACGCTAACTTCCCTATTACTCATAATACAAAAAATACCTTACTCAATACTAGCCTATCACAGATAAAGTAGCCTACCTCAAAGAAATAATGTTATCCTATAGACACACATAGTGTATGGACACCCACCTACTAACCAACATTTGGGAATGTTTTTCTAAAAATTATCTAACCTTCTATTGAAATAACTCATACCCATAACCTACAGTCTGTGCTACTTCTGTAATGATTGGATTTACCGCTATTGTATTTTCCACTGATTTTTAGGCATGTCCTATCTGGCTCTCCGTAGGACAGTTCGCGCATGCGCAGTTGTGCTTTACGGACGCTACGGGGATGGCCGGTATCTCGGCACGGTGGTGGTAGTGGGTGATTTAAGGGTGAGTTGATCTTTGGTATTGTTATATGGTCTGAGGATGGGGGAGATCCGGAAAACATTTACCGTTGCAATAAAAGAAGGTTGCTGATAACGGAGAGTGCCTTCCTTCATATTTCTGAGATATATATATATATATAAATCCCTCATATAGTGAATCCAGCCTCCTGCGACATCCGCCTGGGTGCTAACATGCAACAAATATATCCAATGAAAGAAAGCACTCACAGGACTTCTTAATAGTGGGTTAACCAAAAAGGCAACTTAATTTTTTATTGAAGTTTCGAGGTTCAAACTGACCCCTTCCTCAGAATGAAAAAAGTGACAAATACACAAATATATATACTGTGAACAATAATCAAACAAAATACTCACAAAAGCACACCTGTGTCCTATAGTGTAGTGTGGAAGTGTGTGGGTGGAACGCACGCTGTGTGTGTGTCAAGAACCGGAAGTAGATTAATTTCCGGAATTTGTAAATAACAGATAATCTCTGTCACTTATTGTTACGCTAATACAGCTTCAAAGCACTTCAACTAAAGATCTGTAACCATTAATGTAAAACTAAGATATCACTCAGTGTTGTATGAAAGCAGAAAAACGTACTTCCCTTGATGGTGTTTTACGCTATCAGAGACTGTGTATGGAACGAATATGCGTTACAATGAATCCAATCAATATCGCTTTTACACTATGTAGCACCCAAACTCACCAGAATCCCCTACTCACATCAGCATGGCTCAATGTAAAAGCCAGAATGACTGTAAGGGAATCCGGTATGGGCATCACAAGCCATTTCGCAGAACCGGAAGTGACATCGTCATCAGTGATTGACACTTATTCTTACCAGTCTTAGTGCATAGCAACAAGTGTTTACATCGTGATGATGTGTGTGTGAATCTTATGTATCAAATCAATGCAGGGTTATATGAAATGAAATAAAAATTATTGTAATACAATGTGCCAATATAACATCTGTGACAGTGTAACTTAGGCAAATAGAAACATTTATATAGCCAGTGTGTCAATGTTCAACATATCCCCCCATGTCATGGAGCCTGCTAGCTCCCACCTCAACCAAGCAGTTCTAGCCCAAATCACATCAACAGAGTTTTGGATACTTCAGACTGCCCATACAAAGAGCATAACCACCTGAGAATTTGAACATGTCATATAAAACAAATAAACACAAAGAGCTATATATCATGAATATAGTGTATACTAAACTGCTGCAGTAAAATATACATATAGTATATCTTATACTGATGGCTTACAATTCTAGCCATGAATATACCTGCATGCGTCCTAAAAATATGATCTAAAAAAATATAATCCACATCTAGAAAAATCCACATCTAAAGAGATTAAAAACAATGTACATGAAAAGTACAACTTGCATATGTGTAATAGCATCTCTATTCCCACTGGAATCAGATGCCTGTGTGCAAATCTCTATTTCAAAAATAGACACAGATTGTGTTTTTGGAACTTTAGAACAGATAGTAACTCAGCAGAATGTTCAAAGAACTCAGAAAACCGTCCTGGGAGGAATTCTGTTGATCATGAAATGATCAGGGCTACCAGTGGGCATCGAGATAGCGAGTGACTCGCCTTGGAATAGGGGTGGTAGGAGCATGAACCAGGTCCACTCTCATGGCACCCTGTTCAACACTCCAATATCATGTAGCCCAAGAAGGATGTCTCCACCCAACGGTGTATGGCAGCCCTCACGCTACATGCACACAACCCTAGCCAGCTACCGCACTCTAGTAAGTTTCTGGTGACATCACCTAGATCATGGCCCTAAAATCTGGAACGGAGTTCAGTCCTCCTGGATAAATGGTTCCCAGACGATAAATCCATTCTGCTTCACGTTTGAGCAACAGTTTGTTTCTATTACCTCCATTGTCCAGCTTAGGAATATAATCAATTAATATGATTCTTATGGATGAAACAGGATGACTTTCAGCTAGACAGTGTCGTGCCACTGGTTGTTCGGACTGTCTAGTGTCCAAGGCCTGCCTGATGGCCAGACGATGGTTAGCCATTCTCTCTCTCATGGTGCCCTGGGTCTTGCCCACATAGAAAGAAGAACATGGGCATACCAAAAGTTACACTACATGGGTAGTGGTACACGTGATAGAATGACGTATACTGTAAACTTTGTTGTTATGTGGGTGATGGAAAGTTCTTGTTATGATCATGGCATTACAGGTGATACACACCAGCCATCGAAAACATCCCTTACTCCTGGACTTTTGTGAGGCTGTGTAACTGGCTTTCGGATCTGTTTTAACTAGAAGATCCCTAAGATTCGTACTTCTTTCGTAACCCACCATGGGTCTAACAAACTGGGTAAAGGGTAGTTTGTTATCTGATGATAAGATGGTCCAGTTTTTGTTCAGCATGTTACCTACCCTTTTGTTAATTGGAGCAAACATGGTGCTCATGATTAGGGGTGCCCTAGGGTCATCACTTCCTCCCTTTTTCCCGGGTTACATCTGTGTTCTTTACCTCTTCCAAAATATCGTCAAGCATAGGTCTTCCATATCCTCTGTTAAGGAATTTGTCCTTCATCTCTTCTAACTGAGAGGCCCAGTTTGTTCCAACTAATGAAAATGGAAAGATCCAAAAAAACGCAAATCCTGTTCCTCAATATTAATTTTAAACCTGACAGTCGTGTCTGTGTTATTCAGTCTGTCAAACGATAAATTGAGTGTCTCTACCCCCTCTCCAAATAAGAATAACGTCATCTATGTAACAGGAGGACTGAACTCAGTTCCAGATTTTAGGGCCATGATCTAGGTGATGGCACCAGAAACTTACTAGAGTGCGGTAGCTGGCTAGGGTTGTGTGCATGTAGCGTGAGGGCTGCCATACACCGTTGGGTGGGGACATCCTTCTTGGGCTACATGATATTGGAGTGTTGAACAGGGTGCCATGAGAGTGGACCTGGTTCATGCTCCTACCACCCCTATTCCAAGGCAAGTCACTCGCTATATCTGTGCCCACTGGTAGCCCTGATCATTTCATGATCAACAGAATTCCTCCCAGGATGGTTTTCTGAGTTCTTTGAACTTTTCATGTACATTGTTTTTAATCTCTTTAGATGTGGATTTTTCTAGATGTGGATTATATTTTTTTAGATCATATTCTTAGGACACATGCAGGTATATTCATGGATAGAATTGTAAGCCATCAGTATAAGATATACTATATGTATATTGTACTGCAGCAGTTTAGTATACACTATATTCATGATATATAGCTCTTTGTGTTTATTTGTTTTATATGACATGTTCAAATTCTCAGGTGGTTATGCTCTTTGTATGGGTAGTCTGAAGTATCCAAAACTCTGTTGATGTGATTTGGGCTAGAACTGCTTGGTTGAGGTGGGAGCTAGCAGGCTCCATGACATGGGGGGATATGTTGAACATTGACACACTGGCTATATAAATGTTTCTATTTGCCTAAGTTACACTGTCACAGATGTTATATTGACACATTGTATTACAATAATTTATATTTCATTTCATATAACACTGCATTGATTTGATACATAAGATTCACACACACACACATCATCACGATGTAAACACTTGTTGCTATGCACTAAGACTGGTAAGAATAAGTGTCAATCACGGATGACGATGTCACTTCCAGTTCTGCGAAATGGCTTGTGATGCCCATACCGGATTCCCTTACAGTCATACTGGCTTTTACATTGAGCCATACTGATGTGAGTAGGGGATTCTGGTGAGTTTGGGTGCTACATAGTGTAAAAGCGCTATTGATTGGATTTGTCAAACTGGAAGTGAGGTCACTTCCGGTCCATATGCGTTCCATACACGGTCTCTGATAGTGTAAAACACCATCAAGGGAAGTACATTTTTCTGCTTTCATACAACACTGAGTGATATCTTAGTTTTACATTAATGGTTACAGATCTTTAGTTGAAGTGCTTTGAAGCTGTATTAGCGTAATAATCAGTGACAGAGAGATTATCTGTTATTTACAAATTCCGGAAATGAATCTACTTCCGGTTCTTGTCACGCATAGCGTGCGTTCCACCCACACACTTCCACACTACACTATAGGACACAGGTGTGCTTTGTGAGTATTTTGTTTGATTATTGTTCACAGTATATATATTTGTGTATTTGTCACTTTTTTTCATTCTGAAGAAGGGGTCAGTTTGAACCTCGAAACGTCAATAAAAAATTAAGTTGCCATTTTGGTTAACTCACTATTAAGAAGTCCTGTGAGTGCTTACTTTCATTGGATATATATATATATATATATATATATATATATATATATATATACACACACACATACATATACACACACACATATAAACATACATAGATACACACACATATACAAAAACACACACACACTCACTGGCCATAGATTCAACAAGGTGTTGGAAACATTCCTCATAGATTTTGGTCCATATTGACATAGCAGCGTCACGCAGTTGCTGCAGATTTCTCGGCTGCACATCCATGATGCTAATCTCCGGTTCCACAACATCCCAGAGCTGCTCTATTGGATTGAGATCTGGTGACTGTGGAGGCCATTGGAGTACAATGAACTCATTGTTATGTTCAAGAAAACAGTTTGAGATGATTTGAGCTTTGTGACATGGTGCATTATCCTGCTGGAACTAGCCATCCGAAGATGTGTACACTGAAGTCATAAAGGGATGGACATGGTCACTAACAATACTCAGGTAGCTGTGGTGTTTAAACAATGCTAAATTGGTACTAAGGGGCCCAAATTGTGCGAACAAAATATCCCCCACACCATAACACCACCACCACCAGCCTGAACCATTGATACAAGACAGGATGGATCCATGCCTTCATGTTTTCCCCCAAAGTCTGACCCTACCATCTAAATGTCGCAGCTGAAATCGAGATGACTCAGACCAGGCAATGTTTTTCCAATCTTCTATTATCCAATTTTGGTGAGCCTGTGCGAATTGTAGTCTCAGTTTCCTGTTCTTAACTGACAGGAGTGGCACCCGGTGTGGTCTTCTGCTGCTGTAGCCCATCTGCTTCAATTTTCGAAGTGTTGTGCACTGGTATTCTGCATACCTTGTTTGTAACAAGTGGTTGAGTTACTGTTGCCTTTCTATCATCTCGAACCAGTCTGCCCATTCTCCTCTGACCTCAAAAAGGCATTGTCATCCACACAACTGCTACTCACTGGATATTTTCTCATTTTCGGATCATTCTCTGTAAACCCTAGAGATGGTTGTGCATGAAAATCCCAGTAAATCAGCATTTTTTTTTTTTTAAATACTTAGACCAGTACGTCTGGCACCAACAACCATGCCACGTTCAAAGTCACTTAAATCCTCTTTCTTCCCCATTCTGATGCTCAGTTTGAACTTCAGCAAGTCTTCACCACATCTAGATGCCTAAATGCATTGAGTTGCTGCCATGTGATTGGCTGATTAGCAATTTGTGTTACCAAGCAATTGAACAGGTGTACCTTATAAAGTGGCCGGTGAGTGAATATATATATATATATATATATATATATACACATATACATATACACACATATACACTTGCCCTTAAAGGAATATGAAACCCAAATTATTTATTTCATGGTTCAGATATAGCATGCAATTTTAAGCAGCTTTCTAATTTACTACTATTATCAATTTTTCTATGTTCTCATGGTATCTTTATTTTAAAATCAGGAATGTAAGCTTAGGAGCCGTCCCATTTTTTATTCAGAACCTGGGTAGCGCTTGCTGATTGGTGGCTAAATCTAGCCATTCCTGCTTTTTCAAATAAAGATACCAAGAGAACGAAGAAAGAAATAATAGGAGTAAATTAGAACGTTGCTTAAAATTGCAGGCACTATCTGAATCATGAAATAAAAATGTGGGTTTCATATCCTTTTAAGATGAGATCTGCAAATATTTTTTCTGCTTGAGTCTATCAGGATAGATCCAAACAGAAAAGGTGTGTGCAGATCTCATGTTAAGGGCAAGTGTGTGTAACCAAGTAGAAATCAGCAGAGAACTGACTGAATAGATTCACATAAAATAAAGGCTATAACTATGTTGGTAGAAATCAGGCAAGTATCAGGCAGCCAAACTGTCTTATATAGCACCCCCAACAGGTGGCACAATTAACTACAACCCCTACTTAGAGGATAATGTGATATGTAGGATTTTGTAGTTATTGGTCGCAATTCTCTCATTTATAATGTTTGGTTCTAGGCAATCATTTTCTAATGCTCAGATGTTGGCAATACAGTAGCATGCAATGCTTCTTATGCAGTAATGCTACTAAATACACAAGGTTCATAAGGTACAACAAATAAAGTAGGTAAGGTGTCAACAAGCGAAAGTTAGAAATAGACAAAATTATGCATTTTAAATCTTAAGAAATTGTTGTACTGCCAATATTCCTTTAGTGAGGAACCTTATAACATTTCTGGCTACTGGAGTTAAATCTCTATTTAGTGTATTTCAGGTGGTTCTGGAAGTGAAGGTTTTAATTAAATTGATTTATCTATCTCTCCTCATTCCTACACATTATCAGTGTAGTAATAAGGGAACTAAAAGAATTGCAATCACTTCAGCAGTCAATGTAACAGATGAAAAATTGAGATGTGGACTAGATGTCCAATGCATAACCCAAAATTATAATTAAAGGAAAATATTAAAGTGATGGTAAAGGCTGCACAGTTTAAAAGTAACTAAACATTTTTTAACATGAATTCATATAAAATCAGTGGCGGACCTAATGAACAGAGGGCCCTGGTGCAAGATTTTTTTGGGGGCCAACCACCTCAAAAAAAAATAATTAAGATTCACTTGCCTAACTGATGCCCATGCAATGTACTGGGTGAGGGAACTGACTAGAAGGGGCTGTGTTCTTGAAATGTCATTTTTTTAAACAATGTATTTGTTTAAAATATTATTACAATGTCAAATATGAACAGAATTTACAACAAAAAACATACATTTTTCACATTTGCAAAAAATAATCAACAAAAAAAAAATAAATGACATGCATCTAGTAATCCTGGAGGAAATGTATGTTGTAAACCGTGTTGTTTGGTTTGTACAAGGGGTCAGTATTTGTTTTAATTACTGTAATTTGTGTGTGCATATTCATAGCACTATAATATTTCTTTTAAAACAAATTATTTAAACTAATTATAATAGATAGACTTAAAAGAGCAAAAATAGAAGAATTTAATATGCATTTAATTATGTGTTTAATATCTGAAAACAGAATTTCTGCTTACCTGATAAATTACTTTCTCCAACGGTGTGTCCGGTCCACGGCGTCATCAATAACTTGTAGGGAATATTCTCTTCCCCAACAGGAAATGGCAAAGAGCACAGCAAAAGCTGTCCATATAGTCCCTCCTAGGCTCCGCCCACCCCAGTCATTCGACCGACGGACAGGAGAAAAAATAGGAGAAACCATAAGGTGCCGTGGTGACTGTAGTTAAAGAAAGAAATTCATCAAACCTGATTAAAAAAACCAGGGCAGGCCGTGGACCGGACACACTGTTGGAGAAAGTAATTTATCAGGTAAGCATAAATTCTGTTTTCTCCAAAATTGGTGTGTCCGGTCCACGGCGTCATCCATAACTTGTGGGAACCAATACCAAAGCTTTAGGACACGGATGAAGGGAGGGAGCCAATCAGGTTACCTAAACAGAAGGCACCACGGCTTGCAAAACCTTTCTCCCAAAAATAGCCTCTGAAGAAGCAAAAGTAGATACGCATCCTTTAGATCCACGGTAGTCATAAATTGACCCTCCTGGATTGTAGGTAAAATCGTTCGAATGGTTTCCATTTTGAACGATGGCACTCTGAGAAATTTGTTTAGGAACTTTAAATCTAGAATTGGTCTGAAAGTTCCCTCTTTTTTGGGAATTACAAACAGATTTGAGTAAAACCCCATTCCTTGCTCCACGGTTGGAACTGGGTGTATCACTCCCATTTTTAACAGGTCTTCTACACAATGTAAGAATGCCTGTCTCTTTATTTGGTTTGAGGATAAGTGAGACATGTGGAACCTTCCCCTTTGGGGTAGTTCCTTGAATTCCAGAAGATAACCCTGAGAAACTATTTCTAGTGCCCAGGGATCCTGAACATCTCTTGCCCAAGCCTGAGCGAAGAGAGAGAGTCTGCCCCCTACTAGATCCGGTCCCGGATCGGGGGCTACTCCTTCATGCTGTCTTGTTAGCAGCAGCAGGTTTCTTGGCCTGCTTACCCTTGTTCCAGCCTTGCATTGGTTTCCAAGCTGGTTTGGTTTGCGAAGCATTACCCTCTTGTCTAGAGGCTGCAGAGTTGGAGGCCGGTCCGTTCCTGAAATTGAGAAAGGAACGAAAATTAGACTTATTCTTGGCCTTGAAAGGCCTATCTTGTGGGAGGGCGTGGCCCTTACCCCCAGTGATGTCTGAGATAATCTCTTTCAATTCTGGCCCAAAAAGGGTTTTACCCTTGAAAGGGATATTAAGCAATTTTGTCTTGGAAGATACATCCACTGACCAAGACTTTAGCCAGAGCGCTCTGCGCGCCACAATTGCAAACCCTGCATTTTTCGCCGCTAATCTAGCTAACTGCAAAGCGGCATCTAAAATAAAGGAATTAGCTAACTTAAGTGTGTGAATTCTGTCCATAACCTCCTCATACGGAGTCTCTCTACTGAGCGACTTTTCTAGTTCCTCGAACCAGAACCACGCTGCTGTAGTGACAGGAATAATGCACGAAATAGGTTGCAGGAGGTAACCTTGCTGTACAAATATCTTTTTAAGCAAAACCTCCAATTTTTTATCCATAGGATCTTTGAAAGCACAATTATCCTCGATTGGAATAGTAGTGCGCTTGGCTAGTGTAGAAACTGCCCCCTCGACCTTAGGGACTGTCTTCCATAAGTCCTTTCTGGGGTCGACCATAGGAAATAATTTCTTAAATATAGGAGGGGGAACAAAAGGTATGCCGGGCTTCTCCCACTCCTTATTCACCATGTCCGCCACCCGCTTGGATATAGGAAAAGCGTCGGGGTGCACCGGAACCTCTAGGAACTTGTCCATCTTGCACAATTTTTCTGGAATGACCAGGTTGTCACAATCATCCAGAGTAGATAGCACCTCCTTAAGCAGTGCGCGGAGATGCTCTAATTTAAATTTAAATGTCACAACATCAGGTTCTGCCTGTTGAGAAATTCTACCTGAATCTGAAATTTCCCCATCTGACAAAACCTCCCTCACGGCCCCTTCAGATTGGTGTGAGGGTATGACAGAGCAATTATCATCAGCACCCTCCTGCTCTACAGTGTTTAAAACAGAGCAATCGCGCTTTCTCTGATATGCAGGCATTTTGGATAAAATATTTGCTATGGAGTTATCCATTACTGCCGTCAATTGTTGCATAGTAATAAGCATTGGCGCGCTAGAAGTACTAGGGGCCTCCTGCGTGGGCAAAACTGGTGTAGACACAGAAGGAGATGATGTAGAACTATGTCTACTCCCTTCATCTGATGAATCATCTTGGGCAACTTTACTATCTGTGGCAGTACTGTCCTTAATTTGTTTGGACGCTATGGCACAATTATCACACAATTTTGAAGGGGGAGACACATTGGCTTTCATACATACAGAACATAGCTTATCTGAAGGCACAGACATGTTAAACAGGCTTAAACTTGTCAATAAAGTACAAAAACTGTTTTTAAACAAAACCGTTACTGTCTCTTTAAATTTTAAACAGTGCACACTTTATTACTGAATATGTGAAAAAATATGAAGGAATTGTTCAAATTTAACCAAATTTTCACCACAGTGTCTTAAAGCATTCAAAGCATTGCACCCTAAATTTGAGACCTTTAACCCTTAAAATGAAGAAACCAGAGCCGGTTAAGGTTTTAACCCCTCTACAGTCCCAGCTACAGCCTTTGCTGCGACTTTACCAAACCCAGGGGGTATACGATACCAAATGAAGCCTTCTAGGAACCTTTTCAAATACTTTCAGACCCACACACATGCAGCTGCATGTCCTGCTCTCACAACGAAACTGCGCAGTAATGGCGCGAAAATGAGGCTCAGCCTACTACAGGGAAGGCCCTTCCTGACTGAAAAGGTGTCTAAACCAGTGCCTGACGTTAAAAAACGTTCCCAAAATTTTATAAGTGTGAATATCAACATCAATCTTTATAAAAGGCCCAAATAAAGCAATCGATCTTGCCCATAAAAAATGTCTACCAGTTTTATAGCCCACATTAAGCCCTTTATTCTGTTTGATTAAGAAAATGGCTTACCGGTCCCCATGAGGGGAATGACAGCCTTCCAGCATTACACAGTCTTGTTAGAAAAATGGCTAGTCATACCTTAAGCAGAAAAGTCTGCTAACTGTTTCCCCCAACTGAAGTTATTTCATCTCAACAGTCCTATGTGGAAACAGCAAACAATTTTAGTTACTGCTGCTAAAATCATATTCCTCTCACAAACAGAACTCTTCATCCTTTTCTGTTTCAGAGTAAATAGTACATACCAGCACTATTTTAAAATAACAAACTCTTGATAGTAGAATAAAAAACTACAACTAATCACCACATACTCTTCACCATCTCCGTGGAGATGTTGCCTGTGCAACGGCAAAGAGAATGACTGGGGTGGGCGGAGCCTAGGAGGGACTATATGGACAGCTTTTGCTGTGCTCTTTGCCATTTCCTGTTGGGGAAGAGAATATTCCCACAAGTTATGGATGACGCCGTGGACCGGACACACCAATGTTGGAGAAAATGGGTTTAACACATAGTTTAAGTCAGTTGCAGAAGAGTAATGCACTACTGATGGCTAGCTGAACACATTTGATGAGCGAATGACAAGAGGCAATGGTGTAGCCACCAATAACCAGCTAGTTCCCAGTACTGCTCTGCTAGGCCTGAGCCTACCTAGACAGACTTAGTTACTTCTTAGAACCTTTAGCTCTTACTGGTATATTATAGACTGGCCCATTCAGATGGTGCACAATACAATTACATTCAAATTTAAAATTGGACTTTCTAAAGCAAACATGACATTCTTTAATTTTGCATTACTGACCAACATAGGGTTTAAACACAAAGGGAAATTCTAATTTGGGTGTATTGTGGTATCCAAACAGGATTTTGCTTATGTGTTTAACCCATTTGTGGAGGTAGAATATATAGTCAGCTGGGGTAAGTAATGCAAATGTGTCATGCTCTAACAAATAAGAACGTGACTTTTTTGCTTTAGAATGTCCCCTTAATAATATTTATTTTTAATTTCAGCATAACATATATTTAAACACATCATCTTTTTTGGGAAAAATATAAATTCTTAGACCCCTTTAGTAAATAGGTTTTCTTCTACCATCATTCACATTGCTTTTCGCAGAGACCCTTCTGTACTACAGACAAGCATCAAGGTGAGCGCTCATTGGGTACATATGACTCCTGCACAACTTTCATCCCTCTTAGAGGGAGAGTGGTGCAATGAAATTATAAAATATTTAGAATTAAATGTAGTAAGTGCAGTTGTAAGTAGAAAAGTAAAAAACTGCAATACTTATAACATAGAGGGTTGTGCTAAATAGCCTGTACACCATGGGCGAAATTACATATACGGCGCAGGCTTCAGCGCAAGTGCTGCAACCGGCGCTGCCTGTAATTTCACCTCTCACATCGGGGTATTACATATACGGGGCTGGCAGTTCATAAAGTGTCGTAAGACGGATAAACTAGCGATGTCCAGAAATGAGCGTAAATACAAATTTCTGAAATCGCTAGTGACTTACGAAACTTTAGAAACTGCCGGCGCCTAAGAAAAGTAAACAAAAAATAATAAATAAAATCTCCCGTAAAAGTCTAACGCCTCACAAAAACCTGAAACGTAAAACCCCTATATCCGCCATCAAACCCACATAGGAACTAATAAAAGTATTAACCCCTAAACCGACAACCCCCCCCCCACAACGCAATATGCCTATTTCAACTATTAACCCTATATCCGCCATCAAACCCACACCCAAGTACTAACTAAAGTATTAATCCCTAAATCCGCCATCAAACCAACATCGCAATAAACCTAGTAAAGTATTAACCCCTAAACCGCCAAAGCCAACAACGCAAATAATTAAATTACTAAGCCCCCTAACCTAACACCCCCTAACCTTATACCCCCTAAATGAACCCAAATTACAAAATACTAAAGTTACTATTAAAATAAAAAAAATCTAACACTACTTTAAAAAAACAAACAAAAAAAAAACAGTATAAATCAAAGGGACAGTCTAGTCAAAATTAAAATTCTGGTGTAGACTGTCCCTTTAAACTACAATTACATAAAATAAAAAATCTAAGATTACAGAAAATAAAAAACAAACTTTAAAAAAATGATACCTAATCCCTATGAAAATAACCCCCCCCCCAAAAAAAAACACACCCCCTACTCTAAGAATAAACTACCAGTAGCCCTTAAAAGGGCATTTTGCAGGGCATTGCCCCAAGATAATCAGCCCTTTTACATAAAAAATACACAAAGTCCCCCCTAACAGTAAAACCCTCCACCCACCAAACCCCCCAAAATAAAAAACCTAACACTAAAAAACCTAAACTACCCATTGCCCTTAAAAGCTTTGGCTCTTTTTAACAAAATACCCACCCTAATCTAAATACAGGTATACCTCACTTTACAGCGCTTTGTGGAGCTGAAGTTCAACCTCCAAATATTTGAAACAGTGCTGTAATCTTCGTGAGATTGCGAGAAAAGTGACTGACACCATTTTGTTATATGCAGTTCACTTTGTTTACAGCATTACAGTGCCATCTGTGTCTCAGTGTTATAGTCTGGCAAATTTTACTACAGTAATTGTCACTATTTTACAGGTACAGTAATTTATTGAATACTGTGCTGAGCTAGTGTTAAACTACACATAGCAATATTACACCTCTAATATATGTTAGTTTAAACATGTTTTGAAGTTTTTAAACACACTGGCAAGTGAAAAGATAGCTAAAACTGCCTTGTTTCACTGCGGGGCTCCGGTCCCTAATGTGCTGTATGAGCGGGGTATACCTGTAAACCCCCAAAATTGTAAAAAAAAAACCTAAAGTCTAACCCCCAGGTAGGTACTCACCATTCCTGTCCCATGCGGTGAAGTCTTCTTCCAAGCGGCGACCTCTTCTTTCTTCTTCCAGGAACAAACCGGAGTGGAGGGCGGAGCTGAAGATTGATGACCGCAGAGCTGAAGACCGGTGACCCTGCGGAGCCATGTAGTGTGGAGGATCCTCTTCGTACGATCACCGCCGTACACTGGATAGTAAATTCAAGGGACGCAATTAAAAATGGTGTCCCTTGAATTCCTATTGGCTGATTTGATTCTTCAAATTCAAATCAGTGAATAGGATGAGAGCTACTGAAATTCTGATTTCAATAGCCAATAGAATTTCAGTAGCTCTCATCCTATTGGCTGATTTGAACAGCCAATATGATTTGAATAGCTCTCATCCTATTGGCTGATTTGAATTTGAAGAATCAAATCAGCCAATAGGAATTCAAGGGACGCCATTTTTAATTGCGTCCCTTGAATTCACTAGATGACTTCATGAGACACAGGATTGTGTTCCCTTGAATTCACTATCCAGTGTACGGCAGAGATCGTACGAAGAGGATTCTCCACGCTCCATGGCTCCGCAATCGCTGGTCTTCAGTTCCAGGGTCGCCGGTCTTCAGCTCCACCCTTGAAAGAAGACTGCCCCGCATGGGACAGGACCTTCTCCTCTGGACTTCAGGAATGGCGAGTGCCAACCTGGGGGTTAGACATTTTTTTTTTACATTTTTTGGGGGGTTATTTATTTAGATTAGGGTGGGCATTTTGTAAAAGAGCTAAATGCCCTTTTAAGGGCAATGCCCAACAAATGCCCTTTTCAGGGCAATGGGTAGTTTAGGTTTTTTAGTGTTAGGTTTTTATTTTGGGGGGTTTGGTGGGTGGGGGGTTTTACTGTTAGGGGGGACTGTGTATTTTTAATGTAATAGAGCTGATTATCTTGGGGCAATACCCTGCAAAAATCCCTACTGGTAGTTTAATCTTAGAGTAGGGGGTGTTTTTATTTTGGGGAAGCTTTTTTATTTTCATAGGGATTAAGTATAATTTTTTAAAATTTGATAATTTTGTTTTTTATTTTCTGTAATTGTAGTTAAAAGGGACAGTCTACACCAGAATTTTAATTTTGACTAGACTGTCACTTTAATTCATACTTAGTTTATTTGAAGTAGTGTTAGTTTTTTTTATTTTAATAGTAACTTTAGTATTTTGTAATTTAGGTTCATTTAGGGGGTGTTAGGTTAGGGGGCTTAGTAATTTAAATTATTTAACATGTGGGCTTTGGCAGTTAAGGGGTTAATACTTTGATAGGTAGTTTGCGTTGTGGGTTAATGGCGGATTAGGGGTTATTAGTTTTATTAGGTAGTTTGCGATGTTTGCAGATATAGGGGTTAATACTTTATTTGTAGTTGCGGTGTGGGTTTGATGGCGGATATAGGGGTTAAACACTTTATTAGTTATTGCGGTGGGGGATTGCGGTTGACAGATAGATATTGCGCATGCGTTAGGTGTTTCAGGAGTTTCAGGCAGTTTCAGGAGTTTCGGTGCTCCCATACTCCGCGCAAGCCCTGCTGCAGCTGCCTTAGTATGGCGAGGTGAAAATGGACTAAGATTTCTCAGTTTTCGCCACGTAAGTCCTTGGGCTGAATATTGGATACCGATTTTGCAATGTGGTCCCATGTTAGCTTATGGGAATAAAAATTGTGAGGGCGACGGGTGAAATATACGTGCGCAACTTGTATGCTACACCGTATATGTAATACCAAAATTGCGATGCCGCATATGTAATGGAGCCCTATCTGTCTGTATTTGGACATGTTAAGGGGCATTTGGCTATTGACATTCATATTGCTAGGAGCCTGGATTAGAATAAAGCAAGAAGATATACCTGTCCTGTAAGCATATTTCTAGGCAGCCTTGAAATATGATTACAGGCAGGTATAGACGCTATAGTATAGTCTAAGTATCCTCTTTTTCCCACTAGACCAACCTTCTTACACAGTCAAGTGAAGCTATTGTTGCAGCGCTCGCCTCACTGGGGTATACACTAACAGGCAGCCAGGACCAGGGCCACCCTTAGCATTTGCAGGACTGTGGGTAAAATGAAGTTACGGGGCACATACACACACACACACATACATACACATATACACACACACAGCATGGAACACCAGATAAGGAGGGACGCATTGCAAGGCAGCAATCTCAGATATAAAAGAAGAAAAATACGGCAGGCTCTCACGCCAAAGCTATGTGTAAAACTGCAAAATTTATTGAAATATTTAAAAATACGTGACAGACATGGCAGGTAAAACAAGCAGGGAAATCTTACATGTTTCGCGCCCCCTACAGGCGCTTACTCATAGATGAGGAGCTCTGTGAGAAACCCCATCTATTTATCCAGTGTGAGTCATAGACTTAACTATTACATTGCCACACAAACACAAAAGAGAAGAAGGTTAAAAACAGACTTCTGGTTATTAGATACTTAGGGTAGTATCCCAAATGGCTAGGAACTAATTCATAAGATGAGACAATAAGATGGCACTAATTAATCTACAGACAAAAATACAGAAAAAACAGTGAAAAAATAGTGAAAAAATACATTAAAAGAAGGCAATATCAAAAAACAATTGAGAAACACCTCATATAGAAAAATGGTATAATATAGAATACTATAATATTTTAATCCAACCCCAGTTATATTTAGGCTAATTATAGTGCTAGTAACTGAAACTAGATAATATTTATTACAAATAATTAATGAATGCTGAAATTTGTTCAGGTAAAAATATGTGACAGATTAAATACTGACAAAGTAAACCTTAAATTAAACATTAAATCTTCATAAGACCTAAATAGAACCAAATATATGAAGACAAACAAAATTAGACTATTCATGAGTAGAGAAAGGTACATTCCTGGAGAGACATTAATTATCAATAAAAAAATCAATGTCACATTTTCTATTCATGCCTTGGGAGGCAAGGGTCTTCAGCTTAAGGATCCAATAAAGTTCCTATTTCTCCAAGGATTTTGCCCTATTTCCTCCCCTGGTTGGCACTAAGGCCATATCAATAAATTGAACTGATAAACTAGCAATATGAGTTATGTGAAAATTATTGAAATGGTTCGCAACTGTAGAATCTTTATTGTAGTTTTTGACGTCTCTGACATGTTCACTATATCTGGTCCTTAGCATTCTAGTCGTTTTGCACACATATTGACAATGGCAAAGATTGCATGTCAGGAGGTAAACTACATATTGGGAACCACAATTGGCATACAATTTGATATCGAAGATATCACCTGTGGCTTGGCTACAAAATTGGTGCTCTATACTAACGTTAGGACAAGTATAGCAAATTCAATTTCCACATTTAAATATGCCATATTTTTTAAGCCATGTACTTTGATTTTTATGGGAACCACATGTAATCTGACTTGGTGATAGCATTTATGACAAGGTTCTAGACTTTTTAGGGACAAATTTACAATGACTAGTATAAGGATATATTTTTAAATGTTTAAATTTTGCAGTTTTACACTTAGCTTTGGCGTGAGAGCCTGCCGTATTTTTCTTCTTTTACATTTTTGGCAGCCTGATCCCCTGCACTTGGCTACGGCTCTCCGTGCGTGAGGATAATCCTTCTATGGGACTCCAAGTATAGAAGCAATAGATCTAAACACAGGCCTGATCCTAGCAGAGCCTTAACACATCCAGAAGCTCAGCAAACCTCTTGTGCAGTAAAACCGACAGGGGACTTACAAAAAAAACCTCCAGTTCATCCTGGAAAACAGAATAAGTGGGTCCTCCAAACCTTATGATAGTTGCGTCAAGCAACCGGCTTACGAGTTTGAAAGAGAGCATAAATAATTATCTCCAAAAACCCTCTCTTGGCTTGGACTAAGCGTGCAAACTCCCCGCAGTCAGCCTCAGAGAATCTAGATATTGAAGAGCAGAGAGACCTCAGTCAGCAGATCCCTGCAACAAGGTAACTTCCACGAAGGAGATGACATCCCCACTAGATCCGAACCATATCCTCGTTGCCAAGACGGAGCGATCAGTATCACTGACACCTGCTCTAGCTTTTTTTCAAGCCACTACACGAGGAAGTAGTGGTAACGTCCAGAAAAGATAAATGAGATTGAAACTCCAAGACACCGCTAAAGCATCTATTAGCTCCGCCTGAAGATCCCTGTACCTCAACCCATATCAGGGTAACTTGGTAGTGAAACGGGACGTTATAAAATCTACTTCCCAGTTGTCCACACCCGGGATGTGGATCGCTGACAGCAAACAGATGTGGGTCTCCGCCCACTCCAGAATCCGAGATACTTCCATCATAGCTAGGGAGCTTCTCGTTCCCCCCTGATAGATGATGTAAGCCACCAAGAGAGCCTCTCGATCGGTTGGCCAGAGAAATCTGTTGAGACAGAAACTGGCAAAGGGAATAATGTCCATGCTGGACACCATGAGAGCAATAACCTCCATACATCGAGCCACAAATGGCCATAAGGAGGTCTGGAGGGCAAGACATGTTGAAGCTAGCGTGCAACGTCTCTGGCCTGTTAGAAATATTCTTCTGTCTATAGAGTCTAAGAGATCTCTCTCTAGATTTATCTACCAATCAATGAGATCAAAGAAGACATAGGAGAGATTCCGTAGGTCTACTCTTTGCAAAATTACTTGCAGCCATAGCTAGACCATACGGAAGTGCAATAAACTGGAAGTGCTGGTCCAGGAACGCCAACCTAAGGAACTGGAAGTGGTTCTTGTGGATTGGTACGTGAAGGGAGCATCCTTCAGGTCTATCGTGGTCATGAACTGCCCTTCTAAAACGAGGGAAAGAATGGACCTTATGGTCGCAATCTTGAACAAGGAGACATTTAAAAACTTGTTTAAGCACTTTAGGTCCAGAATCAGACAAAGTTTCCTCCTTCTATGGGACCAGGAAAAGGTTTAATAGTATCCCAAACCTCTATCTGCGATAGGCACCGGGACAATAACTCCTAAGAGGACAGAACCCATACGCACCCCAGAAAGGCTTCACCCTTTTCCGGTCTGGAAGACAGGTTTGAGAGGAGGAATCTGCCCTTGGGTGGCTGAGACTTGAAACCTATCTTGTAACCCTGAGCTATGACCTCCAGGACCTATGGATCCTGCACATCCCTGAACCAAGTGACTGAAAAGAGCGACAGACTGCCCCCTACATGATCCAGAAGAGGACCGGGGACCGCCCATTTATGCCGAATTAATCTCAGTGGGCTTCTTGCTCTGCTTGGATTTATTCCAAGACTGAGCCGGCTTCCAAGTTCTCATGATTTGCTCTGGCTTAGTGGAGGACTGCTGACGATGGGCTTTATCAGAACGAAAAACAGAATTTTGTTCTTTAGACTAGTTCTTATTCTCTTGCGGTAGGAAGGCACCCTTGCCTCCTGTGACTGTGGAGATAATGGAGTCCAGGCCTGGACCAAACAAATCCTTCCCTTAAAGGAGAGGGAAAGAAGTCTAGAATTAGAAGTCATATCTGCCTACCATGACTTCAGCCAGAGCCCGATGGGCCGAACAGAAAAAGCTGAAGCCGTAGCATTCAGGCGAATAATCTTCTTATTAGCATCACAGATAAAAGAAGAGTTTCTATCTTACCCTAGCAAGGGAGAACATAGTGTTAGGGACAGAACCCCACAAACTCCATTGAGAGTCCAGGACCGGGAATTTTATTAAAGGGAGAAGAGAGGGAAAAGTATTCCAATCCTGTCACATTCATTCTTAAAAATGTTCGCCATCTAACAGGAACAGGGAAGGATAAGGTACCACCCTGTCCTCAAATTCTAATCAATTTAGGAATCAAAAGTGCATAACGCAATTTGGCCTCTGGAACCTCCAAACTCACCAAAACTTCCTTTAGAAGAAAGCCCAATTAATAAACTAAAGTCTGATTCCTCTGAAGCCGGAGGATTAGAGGCAGCAGACACCGACCCAGAATGTTCATACTCTGTGAAGACTCAGAAAAAACTTTATCCTAGGAAAACCTATCAGTTAATTCCAATAAATTATGTAACCTTTCGCTTGTGCTTAGCAGGGCGAGGTAAAGCATGAAAGGCTGCAGACACCGCCGCCTGAACTGCACAGTAACGTCTGGTGGAAAAACATAATTTATGTAAGAACGTACCTGATAAATTCATTTCTTTCATATTAGCAAGAGTCCATGAGCTAGTGACGTATGGGATATACATTCCTACCAGGAGGGGCAAAGTTTCCCAAACCTCAAAATGCCTATAAATACACCCCTCACCACACCCACAATTCAGTTTAACGAATAGCCAAGAAGTGGGGTGATAAAAAAGTGCAAAAGCATATAAAATAAGGAATTGGAATAATTGTGCTTTATACAAAAATCATGACCACCACCAAAAAAAGGGCGGGCCTCATGGACTCTTGCTAATATGAAAGAAATTAATTTATCAGGTAAGTTCTTACATAAATTATGTTTTCTTTCATGTAATTAGCAAGAGTCCATGAGCTAGTGACGTATGGGATAATGATTACCCAAGATGTGGATCTTTCCACACAAGAGTCACTAGAGAGGGAGGGATAAAATAAAGACAGCCAATTCCTGCTGAAAATAATCCACACCCAAAATAAAGTTTAATGAAAAACATAAGCAGAAGATTCAAACTGAAACCGCTGCCTGAACTACTTTTCTACCAAAAACTGCTTCAGAAGAAGAAAATACATCAAAATGGTAGAATTTAGTAAAAGTATGCAAAGAGGACCAAGTTGCTGCTTTGCAAATCTGATCAATCGAAGCTTCATTCCTAAACACCCAGGAAGTAGAAACTGACCTAGTAGAATGAGCTGTAATCCTTTGAGGCGGAGTTTTACCCGACTCAACATAGGCAAGATGAATTAAAGATTTCAACCAAGATGCCAAAGAAATGGCAGAAGCTTTCTGGCCTTTTCTAGAACCGGAAAAGATAACAAATAGACTAGAAGTCTTACGGAAAGACTTAGTAGCTTCAACATAATATTTCAAAGCTCTAACAACATCCAAAGAATGCAACGATTTCTCCTTAGAATTCTTAGGATTAGGACATAATGAAGGAACCACAATTTCTCTACTAATGTTGTTGGAATTCACAACTTTAGGTAAAAAATCAAAAGAAGTTCGCAACACCGCCTTATCCTGATGAAAAATCAGAAAAGGAGACTCACAAGAAAGAGCAGATAATTCAGAAACTCTTCTGGCAGAAGAGATTGCCAAAAGGAACAAAACTTTCCAAGAAAGTAATTTAATGTCCAATGAATGCATAGGTTCAAACGGAGGAGCTTGAAGAGCCCCTAGAACCAAATTCAAACTCCAAGGAGGAGAAATTGACTTAATGACAGGTTTTATACGAACCAAAGCTTGTACAAAACAATGAATATCAGGAAGAATAGCAATCTTTCTGTGAAAAAGAACAGAAAGAGCAGAGATTTGACCTTTCAAGGAACTTGCGGACAAACCCTTATCTAAACCATCCTGAAGAAACTGTAAAATTCTCGGTATTCTAAAAGAATGCCAAGAAAAATGATGAGAAAGACACCAAGAAATATAAGTCTTCCAGACTCTATAATATATCTCTCTAGATACAGATTTACGCGCCTGTAACATAGTATTAACACAGAGTCAGAGAAACCTCTTTGACCAAGAATCAAGCGTTCAATCTCCATACCTTTAAATTTAAGGGATTTCAGATCCTGATGGAAAAAAAAGGACCTTGCGACAGAAGGTCTGGTCTTAACGGAAGAGTCCACGGTTGGCAAGAGGCCATCCGGACCAGATCCCGCATACCAAAACCTGTGAGGCCATGCCGGAGCTACCAGCAGAAAAAACGAGCATTCCTTCAGAATCTTGGAGATTACTCTTGGGAAGAAGAACTAGAGGCGGAAAGATATAGGCAGGATGATACTTCCAAGGAAGTGATAATGCATCCACTGCCTCCGCCTGAGGATCCCGGGATCTGGACAGATACCTGGGAAGTTTTCTTGTTTAGATGAGACGCCATCAGATCTATTTTCTGGAAGTTCCCACATTTGAACAATCTGAAGAAATACCTCTGGGTGAAGAGACCATTCGCCCGGATGCAACGTTTGGCGACTGAGATAATTCCGCTTTCCCAATTGTCTATACCTGGGATATGAACCGCAGAGATTAGACAGGAGCTGGATTCCGCCCAAACCAGAATTCGAGATACTTCTTTCATAGCCAGAGGACTGTGAGTCCCTCCTTGATGATTGATGTATGCCACAGTTGTGACATTTGTCTGTCTGAAAACAAATGAACGATTCTCTCTTCAGAAGAGGCCAAGACTGAAGAACTCTGAAAATTGCACGAGTTCCAAAATATTGATCGGTAATCTCACCTCCTGAGATTCCCAAACTCCTTGTGCCGTCAGAGATCCCCACACAGCTCCCCAACCCGTGAGACTTGCATCTGTTGAAATTACAGTCCAGGTCGGAAGCACAAAAGAAGCCCCCTGAATTAAACGATGGTGATCTGTCCACCACGTTAGAGAGTGTCGTACAATCGGTTTTAAAGATATTATTTGAGATAACTTTGTGTAATCCTTGCACCATTGATTCAGCATACAGAGCTGTAGAGGTCGCATGTGAAAACGAGCAAAGGGGATCGCGTCCGATGCAGCAGTCATAAGACCTAGAATTTCCAAGCATAAGGCTACCGAAGGGAATGATTGTGACTGAAGGTTTCGACAAGCTGAAATCAATTTTAGACGTCTCTTGTCTGTTAAAGACAGAGTCATGGACACTGAATCTATCTGAAAACCCAGAAAGGTCACCCTTGTCTGAGGAATCAATGAACTTTTTGGTAAATTGATCCTCCAACCATGATCTTGAAGAAACAACACAAGTCGATTCGTATGAGATTCTGCTAAATGTAAAGACTGAGCAAGTACCAAGATATCGTCCAAATAAGGAAATACCACAATACCCTGTTCTCTGATTACAGACAGAAGGGCACCAAGAACCTTTGTAAAAATTCTTGGAGCGGTAGCTAGGCCAAACGGCAGAGCCACAAACTGGTAATGCTTGTCCAGAAAAGAGACTCTCAGGAACTGATAATGATCTGGATGAATCGGAATATGCAGATATGCATCCTGTAAATCTATCGTGGACATATAATGCCCTTGCTGAACAAAAGGCAAGATAGTCCTTACAGTTACCATTTTGAACGTAGGTATCCTTACATAACGATTCAATATTCTTAGATCCAGAACTGGTCTGAAGGAATTCTCCTTCTTTGGTACAATGAAGAGATTTGAATAAAACCCCATCCCTTGTTCCGGAACTGGAACTGGCATAATTACTCCAGCCAACTCTAGATCTGAAACACAATTCAGAAATGCTTGAGCTTTCACTGGATTTATTGGGACACGGGAAAGAAAAAATCTCATCTTGAAACCAATTCTGTACCCTTCTGAAACAATATTCTGAATCCAAAGATTGTTAACAGAATTGAACCAAATTTCTTTGAAAAAACGTAACCTGGCCCCCTACCAGCTGAGCTGGAATGAGGGCCGCACCTTCATGTGGACTTAGAAGCAGGCTTTGCCTTTCTAGCAGGCTTGGATTTATTCCAGACTGGAGATAGTTTCCAAACTGAAACTGCTCCTGAGGATGAAGGATCAGACTTTTGTTCTTTGTTGAAACGAAAGGAACGAAAACGATTATTAGCCCTGTTTTTTACCCTTAGATTTTTTATCCTGTGTAAAAAAGTTCCTTTCCCACCAGTAACAGTTGAGATAATAGAATCCAACTGAGAACCAAATAATTTGTTACCCTGGAAAGAAATGGAAAGTAGAGTTGATTTAGAAGCCATATCAGCATTCCAAGTCTTAAGCCATAAAGCTCTTCTAGCTAAAATAGCTAGAGACATAAACCTGACATCAACTCTAATAATATCAAATATGGCATCACAGATAAAATTATTAGCATGCTGAAGAAGAATAATAATATTATGAGAATCATGATCTGATACTTGTTGCGCTAAAGTTTCCAACCAAAAAGTTGAAGCTGCAGCAACATCAGCCAATGATATAGCAGGTCTAAGAAGATACCTGAACACAGATAAGCTTTTCTTAAAAAGGATTCAATTTTCCTATCTAAAGGATCCTTAAATGAGAGTACCATCTGACGTAGGAAAAAGTAGTACGTTTAGCAAGGGTAGAAATAGCCCATCAACTCTAGGGATTTTGTCCCAAAATTCTAATCTGTCAGACGGCACAGGATATAATCGCTTAAAAACGTTTAGAAGGAGTAAATGAATTACCCAATTATCCCATTCTTTGGGAAATTACTTCAGAAATAGCATTAGGAACAGGAAAAACTTCTGGAATAACCACAGGAGATTTAAATACCTTATCTAAACGTTAGAATTAGTAACAAGAGGACCAGAATCCTCTATTTCCTAAAGCAATTAGTGCTTCTTTAAGTAAAGAACGAATAAATTCCATTTTAAATAAATATGAAGATTTATCAGCATCAATCTCTGAGACAGAATCCTCTGAACCAAGAAGAATCATCAGAATCAGAATGATGATGTTCATTTAAAAATTCATCTGTACGGGAGAGAAGTTTTAAAAGATTTTTTTATGTTTACTAGAAGGAGGAATAACAGACATAGCCTCTGATGGATTCAGAAACAAAATCTCTTATGTTATCAGGAACATTTCTGCACCTTAGATGTTGATGGGAACTGCAACAGGCAATGGTACATTACTAAAGGAAATATCATCTGCATTAACAAGTTTGTCATGACAATTAATACAAACAGCCGGAGGAATAGCTACCAAAAGTTTACAGCAGATACACTTAGCTTTGGTAGGTCCAGCACTAGACAGCGATTTTTCCTGAAGTACCTTCTGACTCAGATGCAACGTGAGACATCTTGCAATATGTAAGAGAAAAAAACAACATATAAAGCAAAATTGATCAAATTCCTTAAATGACAGTTTCAGGAATGGGAAAAAAAAAAAATGCCAAAGAAACAAGCTTCTAGCAACCAGAAGCAATGAAAAATGAGACTTAAATAATGTGGAGACAAAAAGCGACGCCCATATTTTTGGCGCCAAAAATGACGCCACTTCCGGAACGCCGACATTTTTGGCGCAAAATAACGTCAAAAATGACGCAACTTCCAGCGACACGTATGACGCCGGAAACGGAAAATATTTTTTGCGCCAAAAAAGTCCACACCAAGAATGACGCAATAAAATGAAGCATTTTCAGCCCCCGCGAGCCTAACAGCCCACAGGGAAAAAAGAGTCAAATTTTTGAAGGTAAGAAAAAATGAATAATTCAAATGCATTATGCCAAATATGAAACTGACTGTCTGAAAATAAGGAATGTTGAACATTCTGAGTCAAGGCAAATAAATGTTTGAATACATATATTTAGAACTTTATAAACAAAGTGCCCAACCATAGCTTAGAGTGTCACAGAAAATAAGATTTACTTACCCCAGGACACTCATCTACATGTTTGTAGAAAGCCAAAAGAGTACTGAAACGAGAATCAGTAGAGGTAATGGTATATAAATAAGAGTATATCGTCGATCTGAAAAGGGAGGTAAGAGATGAATCTCTACGACCGATAACAGAGAACCTATGAATAGACCCCGTAGAAGGAGATCACTGCATTCAAATAGGAAATACTCTCCTCACATCCCTCTGACATTCACTGCACGCTGAGAGGAAAACCTGGGCTCCAACTTGCTGCGGAGCGCATATCAACGTAGAATCTAGCACAAACTTACTTCACACACCTCCATAGGAGGGCAAAGTTTGTAAAACTGAATTGTGGGTGTGTGTGAGGGGTGTATTTTATAGGCATTTTGAGGTTTGGGAACTTTGCCCCTCTTGGTAGGAATGTATATCCCATACGTCACTAGCTCATGGACTCTTGCTAATTACATGAAAGAAATAAGGATTAGCAATGCTACGGAAAACTGCATGTGTAGAGGGAGATGAATGTAGGGTACGCACCTCACCTGGACGACAACTCCTCAGAGGTGGACGGCTCAGTGGTATCAAACATGTTTGAGATAATCACATTATCAAGGCATATGGAACATAATTGAGAGGGCAGATCTAAGGCCTCCTCACAATGTAAACAGGAATTACTCTTAGGAATAAGAGGCAGTACCCTCTAAAGTAACAGAATCCTCCATCGCTAGAGCAATAACCGGAGAACTATAGAAAATAAAACAATCTTATTTTATTCAAAAAATGGCACCTTTATACCCCAATGGCTGGGGCACTCACCACCTTCTATGACCCAGACAGTACAGAAATTTATGACTCCTCTCTAATAGCCCGGTCAGGAAAGAAGAAATGAAAGCCCACATGGTGCACAATGCAGGACCGTCCCTGCTATGAGAAAAAGTGTGCTAAGCTTCTAAGCTGCACAGCTCTCAAAGTGAAAAAGAAACCTGTATATTCCATAACAGCCTATGAGCCCATAACATCACACACATAAAAGCAGCATAAAATCAAAAACATAAGATTATTCCCCACTGTTCAATAATCCCCCTCAGGAGATATTAACCCTTGATACACATACCGGAATCTATGCTGTGGAACAGTGACACAGTCCTTCAAGTTTGATAGATTGTAGCAGCGCTTCTGACATTGACTTGAGTGAAGAAAACAGTCAACGAAACTCGTCCACGCTGATTGCTTATGGAGCTGTTAATATGAGTCGGGATGGTTTTGCAGAAAGACTCTCCCTGCATCTCCTGACTAACTTTCATCCATGCTCTGAGAGGTTGGCAGGACTACTTAAAACTCCTGTCCCATCTCGAAGAGTACTACCCTCCAAAAGACACTACTCTGTAATCTCCTGACACTTCTCTGCCATCCTGCTGTGACGAAAGGCAAAGAATGACTGGGGTTATGAGGAAGTGGGGGAGGTATTTAAGCCTTTGGCTGGGGTGTCTTTTCCTCCTCCTGGTGGCCAGGTTCAGTATTTCCCAAAAGTAAGGAATGCAGCTGTGGACTCTTCCCATATTAAAAAGGAAATACACATATACACACACTTACAAACACATATACATACACACATACATTACACACACGCACACACATACACACATATACAAACACACACATATAAATGCACCTACACATATATACACACATACATACAGATTACACACATACACTGACTTAATGAAATAAAAGATTGAAAGACTGATTTTAACTGCAGCTCACGTAACAGGTCCAACATCACAACACAGCAAGTAGTAACAGAGCACATCTCTTACTTTGGAGTAACATCCTCAGCAAAATGCAGATAAATATAGAGGTTATCTTAACAGCACAAGTTTAAGGCATATAAATCATGTAAATTCCTGCAAAAGTGCACATCAGACTGTCAAAGGCTACTGCTGATCACATCCTCTTGGGATGATGCACACAACACACACAATGCAGAAGTTACACACAGGTACAATACCTTCAGGATGTTCCCTACTGACAGGGTCAGGTTGCTTGTGTATGGGGGTGTGGCATGCTACCAATATGGAGAGGAGGAACAGAAAGTACCGGAAGACAACAGTCACAGAGTCTGCTGTCAGACATGGAGCGAGGTGTAGATGTTAGTATCTAGCTAGATCCTCTCTTCCTTGTTGGACTCCATGCTGTGGCAGTGGCAATCAATCTCTCTCTCTTGACACCAAGTTCCGGTTGTACAACTGCTGCCTTCCTGACTGCCACCTGCCTTTTTTTTATTATTAGTTCTGATGTGGGTTTGATGGCGGATATAAGGGTTTTAGGTGCCGGCTTTATTTTTAGGAGGCGGGTTAGACTTTTACGGAATATTTTACTTTTTTTTAATTTTGTCCGTAGTAATGTGAGAAGGGAAACATGCCGCTGCAGAGAACTTCCGAATAGAGTGAGCGGATATTATTTTGTTAGGCGCTGGCAAAGTCCCTAAGTCACTAGCAACTCCAGAAATTTGTATTTACGCACATTTCTGGACATCGCTAGTTTATCCGACTTAAACCACTTTATGAACTGCCGGTAGTGTTTATGTGAAACCCCGATGTGCGAGGTGAAATTACGGGCTGCGGGGGTTTCAGCAGTTGCGCTGAAGTCTGCGCCGTATATGAAATCTCGCCCATCGAGCCTATAGGAGGTATAAAAATGGCTTTTAAATTTATTAACAAAATATAACTTTTAAATATAAAAGCAAGGTTGTTTATAACCACTTCCTAAATTGCATACATCAAAAAAAAAAAGCTGTCAATTAAGCTCAATTGTGTGCACCTTAAACCTAAATACAACTCCCCTTTACAGTCATTAATAGTATGAGGCGTTACACCACCTCCAGAAACCACAGAAAACCTTTACTACCAGTGACCCTACCATCTAATCTGCGGCTCACCTGCCACCTAAACATTGTGCTGCCTGGGTCAGAGAATGCAATGATGCCCCTCCCCAGTAGTAACTTTACTGATTAATATATCAACCTACTAGCCTGGCCTCTGACCTAACTAAGCCTCCCTGCATGCAATTGGGCAATAAGTGGGAAGAAAGTTAGAGAAGAGATACCTTTAATATCACCCCTGATCGGTTCTATGTCTTTGTGCATGATGAGGTTATGCTGCTGAGGGTCCTGTGACTTTCCCCCTAGAGGAGGACAGGAGGTGATCTGGGTCTGACAGTAACTGACACTATAGTGCTGCCTTGGTCCATTTATACCCACTTGGTCCCATGGTTGAGCTGGCCACGTTATATTATAAATCGCATCAAATTACATGTGTAGATGAAGAGAATGATAGAGCTTTTAAATTTGAGAATGGATCCAAGACAGTGTCATGAGTGAGACCAAGATACTGTGTCCTGACCTAGTGCTGGTCCCATTTATGAAAGGGTGGACTTTGCGTCAGAGAACCCTGCTCCTGGAAGTTACTCTTGCAGTGCTTTTTGTTTCCTTTGATCTACTCCCTGCCATGGGCCCCCGGTGATTAACTCTAGTGAGCGGACAAGCGTTTTAACTTGGAGAAGTTTGTTTGCACCCTTTTGCTGCATACGGGCAGTGGATCTGTTGTGTCAGGAATCTAGGTGCATTTACAAATATTTACTCTAATTATATCTGCTTCCCCCTCTTTAAAACTCCTGATCAAAACCCTGATCACAGACAATCAGACACTTATTTATCGTTATTTCCCCTCTCAATCATTGTTTGGTAATTTGGATTCATGGATACATGTTGTACAACTATTGAGCCCTGTTCTAACTTTGTATTTATCCTTTACAGCGGCTATCTACAAGTATTGATAAGTTCTTATTGTCTCTTTGTTATACAACGTTTAACCTACCTTTAACGTATGGTCTCCTTTGCTACAAGCCAGTCTGTGGTAACTGAATCGGAATCCTCTCACAGACACGCCGGAGCGGAGGAAGGGTGAATCGAGAAGGTGTGTGGTGACTGTCATCAGTAGTACACTATCAAGCTACGCATCTCAGAAACCGCACTAACTCAGGCATGAACTGGTATCATTAAGTATCTTCTATATTCAATACTGGCATAAGGTTTGTAGAGTATATACTTACCTGAAACTTTGCTCGCACTTTACTGTGTTAAATGTCATTACAACTTGCACGAACCAAAGGCTCTGTGTGCTAGTTTTGCTTACGACGATATGCTACCAATTCCTCAGCTGAATATAACGCTAATAAGTGTCTTGATTCTTGTACATGCTTCTGTTGCAATTCTCAGCTCTGCCTATACCATTTAATGATTGATACTATATATATGAACTCTTTTGAAGGTTCTTGAGGAACGCATTAAGGAAAAAATGATCATACTTAAGTTGATATTAGTTATTACTATTTTTGTTC